>NW_007729555.1:305135-347435 GCF_000696425.1 Galeopterus variegatus
GAGCGAGCACCGCCAGGCCCTGGCCGCCGCCAAGCACCGAGGCCCCGCGCCGCCCCCGGGGAGCCCGGAGCCCGGCCCGAGCCCGTGGGGCGAGGAACACCCGGGAGAGAGGAGCCCCCGCGGCTGGGAGAGGAGCGGCGACCGGAGCGACCCTTCCGGCGCGGACTCGGGGCGGCGGCCCGACCCGGAGGCCGAGGCGCCCCCCACGCGGAACAGCGAGATCGCCCAGTGCAGCGCTGCCGAGACGGTGGTCGTCTCCAGGGCGGATCCCAGAGACGAGAAGCTAGCCCTGTATCTGGCCGAGGTGGAGAAGCAGGACAAGTATCTGCGACAGAGAAATAAATACCGATTCCACATCATTCCCGACGGCAACTGCCTCTACCGAGCTGTCAGCAAGACAGTGTACGGGGACCAGAGCCTGCACCGGGAGCTGAGAGAGCAGACGGTGCACTACATCGCCGATCATCTCGACCACTTTAGCCCCCTGATTGAGGGCGACGTGGGAGAATTTATCATCGCTGCTGCCCAAGACGGGGCGTGGGCCGGGTACCCTGAGTTGCTGGCCATGGGGCAGATGCTGAATGTGAATATACACTTAACTACTGGAGGGAGGTTGGAGAGCCCCACGGTGTCTACCATGATTCACTATTTGGGCCCAGAGGATTCCCTAAGGCCTAGTATTTGGCTCAGTTGGCTCAGTAATGGACACTATGATGCGGTATTTGATCACTCCTATCCTAACCCAGAGTATGACAATTGGTGCAGACAAACTCAAGTGCAAAGAAAACGCGATGAAGAACTTGCCAAATCCATGGCCATATCCCTGTCCAAAATGTATATAGAACAAAATGCATGCTCTTGAAGTGTCTGGAAACCTTACACCCTGGGAAAATTGCATACATGTGTTTGGAGAATCACACGAACTCTAATCAGGGTAATAGCACTTTTAAACTTACTAGTAGGTTTTCTGTAGGTGTGATGCCTTAATCGTTTCTTTTGAATGTTTCTTCAGAGTTGGAGGTTGCTGGGCACCTAAGTGATGTTTCATGATAGCTTTGGGTGATCCTACTGCTATTTATAATTTGCTGTATAAAGTGAGCACTACTTAATTTGCAAGCTAATTTCTCACAGTGTAAATTTGTTCACTTCTGGTAGTCTATTTTCTATAAAAATGTATTTTTGCACAACATTTTTAAAAATTGGTGTACTTTCTCGTCAATGATGTGTTCATTTTGACAAACGGCTTTCAGGCATAAATCCAGAGAAGTGCTTTATATGATATGAAGTTTATTGTTTTGAACAGATTTTGTGATTTAGTAGTTATTTTATGTTTTGGAAATTTGAATTTTACAATTCTTAGATAATTATTTCAAGTGTATATTGATACGTTCGTGTTACCAGATGATTGGCCCATTCCATTTTGATGAAACAGATTTGTCGTTTTGGAAATCGTTATTTTTCTAAAACTGGTCAATCTTTAAAAAGAAGTACTTAAGAGAAGTTTGTGGAAAGATTTTTATTCTTTAAAGGATAGTACCAAGTCTTACTTGAATGAAAGTCTGATATTTGCTGATGGCAAGAGAGATTATTCTGTATTGTGGTTGATGTTTAGAGTAGATTGTCTGGTGCTCACAGTTGTTTTTATTTACATTTGTCATTTTATTATAAAAGAATTCTAACAGGGAATAAAACTTTGTGACAAGATAAGTTGCCTGCTTTATATAGTTTCTTGGATTCAACTAAAATGCCTGGAACCGACCTTGGCATCTGTTTTATAGCAGGAGAATACTGTGTTAATATTCTTTTCCTTTTAAATTTTTTCAAAAGGCAAAATAGGATGGCCCTCTGTTACGTAAAAATGTCTAAACAGAGTTGTATAGTTTGCTGGGTCAAACAGTGTTTTCAACCTAAAATCTATCTCATTGCCACTTTAACTACTTTTAGTCATATTTATTAAGTAATGCAGTTTGTACTTTTTTATTTTGTAACATTTTGTGATTTTTTTGTACAATACTGTATTTGTACAATAGAGTAATTCTCAGCTGATGGAATGAATGAATAAAATGCATAATTTTACTTTTATAATGTCTTTTTGAATAGAGTGGTTTTTAAATTGTGATTTCTGTAGGAACCTTTTTAAAATACGCACTTTTTTTCATGGTAACGATACCACAACTATGAGAGGTTTCCTAAATTCTAACATGAACAGGATAGGCTAATCGTTAGTAATTTCAAAGGGTTAAGTCTCAATGAAATATAATTTAAAGGTGAAGTAACTTAAGAAATTGCTTTCATTATTTCTGGTTATAATTCCTGTCTAAAATTATAGCTGTGCCTTTTGGTTAATGAATAGAGAAGTGCAAGTTTTGTGTTAACCAGCACAACATTTAAATAAATGTCATACTTTTGTGTTTCACTCACTCTCAGCATAGATTTTAATTTTAAGGAGTAACCAAAGTAATGCCCTAATTTTTATCCAGTCGGGCCTCTTGAGACCATGGGAATGTATTTTAAAATGTGTTATCAGATTTAGTTCAAAAGCGGCATGCTATGGTTTACATGTGTGTCCCCCACCCCTGGCAAATTAGTGTGTTGAGACAATCTCCATTATGGTGGTACTAAGAGGTAGGGCCTTTGTTCAAGTGATTAAGTCATGGATTAGTGCCTTATTAATGGGTGGAGCGAACTACTTTAGGCCCTTTTTTCCACTCTTCTGCCATGTTAGGACACCTAGACAGTGCCATTTATGAAGAGTGGGCCTATATCAGACAGGGAACCTACTGTTGCCTTTATCTTAGACTTCCACTTCTAGAACCGAGAGAAATTTTTGTTGTTTGTAAATTACCCAGTCATCAGTATTTTGTCATAGCAGTACAAATGGGACTATGACAGTGTACTTGTATACAGTGTTGTGTTGGGGGTGTCATGTATTGCAGAATAAAAATAGCTAGTTTGGGTTTTTTTACTTTTCAATTGGTCATTTAGACGTCATGGTTATAGAGACAACTGAGGTTGATTTCATTAGTTAATCACCTGTTTGGAAGGATGCCATTGATTATCAAAGACAATTTGTCAGAGGTTTAAATATTAACTAATCATGAATCTCTGGACTTTGAGGTAGATAAGTTTTGCTTCATGGCTTCACTAACATTAATTTGGGAGGAAAACGTTTTTTATTTGAATTACCTGGCTAGCCCTTTTCTCCACTTCAGTGCTGTATAAAATTTGGAGATGCTGAAGATTTACACAAGAATGAATAGAATGAACTAGGTATAAATTGCTAAGAAGCATTCCATAAGCCTATCACTGTTTTAAATAGGTTGTTTTGTGCTCTGTTTCATTTTCAAATTAGGACCCCAAGTTCTTGATTAAGATTCTGAAGTACCATGTTTTTAAACAAAATGGACCCTAAGATCATATTACATGGTGACATGTTTTTTTAGTTGTCTGGCCTGGAAGGTTTGTTTATGTCTTTTCCATTCTCTTTCTATGGTTTAGGGATTTTTTTGAAGAGGTAATGTAGTATTTGTCACTCCCTTATGCTTAATATTTATTCTCTATTGCCATACCAGTTTTATATGTTGACAGTAGCAGTCCAGGATCACTGAAGACTTGAACTGTTGAAGAGGTAGAAATGTGGTTAACTCTTATTTACTTTTAGTAAACAGATTTATTAAACAAATTCATTCCTTTGGTTATTCTTACATAGCAGCCAAGAGACTCAAAACTGTATGAAGGAAACAGTTGATGCTGTGAGTTCTCTTAGTTTTTTCAGAGTTTACTCACTTTCTCATAAAATATGATAAGTAAACACAACTATGGTGTGTTTTCAGGTAAATTAGGAAGAAAATCATACTATTGAGAACTTTATTAAAATTGTACATAGATAAAAACTATGATACAAATAGTTTTTAGTGTGATTTCTTGATTACTGTTTAATTAAAAAAACAAATGGCATAGGATGTCAACATTTCGGCAAAAACCTAAGTTCTGAACCTTTTGTTCATTTTCCACTCAAATGTTTTCTTTCAGATAAGATAAAATTTATTCATTTTAGTATACTTAATTGGACTGTTAAACTACTATTGATAAATGGCACAAAGACATGTACATGTGATACTTTGTCATTTTTCTAAACTTGTTCATATGTTTTATATGGCAGAGTTTTCATGAACTACATACAACACCTCTCGAAAACTACATTTTATAGAGAGAGGAAGTGCCTTAAGATCCCATGAACATCAGAATTTGTTAGCCTCAGTTTGGGTCAATATTGCTCTCTTGAAGTGTTTTCATAATTTTTATACTGGAAAAAAAATGGATCTTGAGATATCATCATTTAAATTTATTTTATGTGTTTTTCTTGTTTTCCTAAAAGACTAGAAAGTTTAAAAATTTTACCATGATATTTAGTGTGCTCATATGGAGGAAAGGTATTAGAGAAAAAAACAGATTTTAAACCTTGAGACATTTGATAATTTGACATGTAGGTAAATGTCCTGGACAAATTCAAGAATATATAATTCAAATATGTAGCATGTTCACATTTAACAGATTTATCTGTCATATGAAATCATAAGTCCAGGCCATTTTATTTTTTATATCCCTAGATTGTCTATAACTATCTCAAAGAGGCACTGAGAAACCAGATGATATTTACCTCACTTTTATTCCTTAAATGTTCTAAGCTCAGTAGGCATGGACTAGACTGTGTTCCCTGTTGAATCCCTGGGTTCAAGGCCAGTACCTAACAAATGAGATACTCAGTAAATTTTTGTTGAATGAAGGAATAAATTGGAGGGAAATGTGAGCTTTGGAAAATATTTTGTTGGTGGATATGAAATTAAGTAAAAGTGGTTTGACTCTAAAAGTACTGGAATTTGTCACTGACAAAGTAATTCTGGGTGTTGTAAGCTGAAATAATAGTCTAAAAAGACATTGAAGTATTGAATTCTATAATTGACAAAATAATTTTTGAAAACAAAAATTGAATTTTTTGAGTTTGTATTGTGTCATCTTCCAAACATCTTGAGAAATTGAACCAAAAGAAATTATTTAAGAATAGATCTTCCATTAATCTAAAGTGATTGTAAAGATGTTGTTTGTCCAAAGAGACGTGCTCTGGCTTGCATTAGGAGGTATACCCATCCCAATTCCAGTTTACAGAAATTCCTAGTTTTGCTGTTTTCTCTATAGCCTGGTCAAAAAGGAAATGTTGGACAGATTTCAAGCATGCTTTAGGCGTGTTGTGTTCAATAGTACTGACTGCATGCTTTTACCATTGGTCAACGGGGCCAGGGCAAGTAGTATGAATGAGATCAAAACATCTACTGGGGGAAAAAGTCAGTGTATTTCCTCCCACTGTAAATTGGGTCAGTGAGTACTATTTTATGGGTAAAGGTCAGAGAGATAGCTCACTATTACCATATTACTCATAGTAAAGCCTTATCTAGCCTTGTTTCTCACAATTGAATTTTTAAGTAATTGAATAGCCTATTTATGTGTTAAATATAAAATGAAACAACAAAATAACTGCTTTGGATGGAATTCTTAAAGAAGTAGTTTATGGTATACTTATTTGCCTTTATAAAATAACTAAATATAGTTCAATCTTCCTTTAATGCCGTAGGGCTATCATGATGGCATGAGTATATTGCAGTGAAGCGTTGGCAGATTGCTGAGGTGTGACAGTCCCTTTGTACTTTAATGAGTCCTGAGACTTTGTCTTCATGTTTTATACTTTCCAGTTTCCTCCCTCACATCCTGATTGTTCTTCTCACCATTGTCCCTTTCTAGCCCTAATTCCCCATTAGGATTTCCTGTGTTCAATTGGAGATACCAACAAACATGCTTCTTAGAATTAACTCTTAAGATAATAAGAAATGGGTTTCTAATTCCCAACTGGGATGCTCTGCAATGAGTAATGAATGTGCTTAAGCTTTACTTTTTGGTCAACCAGAGAGTTTTTTGCTGCCTTCTTTGTCTTCCTTTTTGTATTCTTTGGTGGTATCCTGGATTTGTCTGATTAAGGGGCCTCTAAATGTGTGCAATGGCATATTTAAAAAACAAACTTGGGGCTGGCTATCCTAGTCCTCAAAAGTGGAGCTGATTTGTTATTGCTTGGTTTACATTTTGTTTCTTCTTTACCATATGTAATCCTTTATGGTATGTACCTGCCATTGTCTTCCTTTCATTTATGCATTTTTGTAGTTGTTTTCTGGTCCACTAAGCTGTGGTAATTGTGAGGTAATTCAAATATCAGGTCTTCATTGAAGACTCCAAATCACAGTGTGAATAGACAGGTCCAGTACAAATATGACAGTTCTTTTGGATTTCCTCTAATACTTTATTAATGTGTGTATATTACCTTTATTTGGGTAAATAAGTGAGTCTTTCTCATCCTGGACTTCGCTTCCTATGAGAGGAAAATATTTTTCCTTATATCCATTAAAATGGTTGAATAGATCCACCGAATAGGCTATTAACCCTGTGTTAATAGGCTGGCAAGTAGAATTTCGTCAAAGACAGTTTGAAAAATGGAAAGGACGAATTAATTCCAGTGGGTGGGAATGCACACTATATTTTAAAACAGTTAAAGTAAGAAAAAAACCACACACACACGGTGTTTTATACTTTGAACTGGGATGATTTTAGCAAGTGATGATACCGAGAAGACTGGCAATGTAAAAGAGGTAGCCCTAATGATCTGTGCTTGAAGTAATGATTGAGTCTAAACAAATGTTCCACTTAGATTAGAAGTTCTCTGAATACTTTTATGGATGGACAGTGTTGTTGTATTTCTCATCAAGGTATGAGATGGTGGTATGCAAAATAGGTAATTGTGAAGGGAGTTTATACCGATGTGTCATGTAACACCTGTGCAGCCAGTTTGTAAAATAAACTCAAATAAGGCTTTCAGTTCTAAACAGGAAACATTCACACTTTTTGTTTCTTACAGTGAAATATGAGTTGTGCTGATGATGTAATAGGAATGAAATAAGAAGGAAATGCCACACTGAGGTGGAAGAATACAGTCAGGAAATTCTTAGCTGTCACTTCACTGCCTTTGCCCTCTTTCTGAAAAGCACTAGACTTAGGGGAAGTAAACAATGATGTTTTTTACTCTACTTTATTTAATTTTTTTTGGCAGCTGGCGCATAAAGGGATCTGAACACTTCACCTTTGTGTTACCAGCATCATCCTCGTCCAAATGAGCCACTGGCCAGTCCACTTCTACTCAAAACCTAAACAATGTCCATGTCTCAATAAATAGTAGATAACTGAAACAGAAACCTCGGAAATTGCTCACACAGAATTCTAGGCCAAAGAAGAGAGATATTTAAAATGGATGTTGAACTTTTCAATATAAGGTAGTTTTCTGGCAGATTTCTTATTACCTGTTCATTTTATTGTTAGCAGCTGTTGGCAGAAACCAGTACTACTCAGAATTCTGGCAATTTGCAAAGAGATGACTCTCCTGATTTAAAAACAGCTTGACCCTACAGTAATAGTGCAGTTGTATTAGTCTGGCCAAACCATTGTAACAATAAGAAGTTTATTTCTCTTTCACTTAACTGTTCCAAAAGGAGCAGTCAGATTGGCAGGGCAGCTCTGCTCCCCAGGGACCATCGCCATCAGACTGTACCTGATGAGATGGAGATGGGCACACATCCTGAGGTAGCACCCTTCACTTCTGCTCTTGCCCATCAGCCAGAACGTGTCACAGGGTACATCTAACTGGGAAATATCCAGACTGTTCCCAAGAAGAGGGATAAATGGATTTTGGCAGAAAAATAACTGTCTTTCCCAAATCTTTATTTATTAGAAATATTTTAGAATTAAAGTATCTTTTAAGAAGAAAAATATAATATTGCAGGATGTTGGGGTAATATTGTAAAATATATATTCGGCCTTCATCCCCATCCTATTTCTTGTTTCCTTGCATACAACTTCTAAAATCCTTGGCATCAACACAGTGATGTGTCTTTTTGCATACTAATGAGTTGACTGACATCTGGCAGCCCTTAAGTAGCTTCAGGATGGGGACTGGTCATCAGAAAGACCAAGGCAGGATTAGGGGGTTGGGACTTTCAGTCCCACTCCCCAACCTTTGGGGAGAGGAGAGGGACTGAAGGTTAAATTTATCACTGATAGCTAATGATGTAATCAATCATGCCTTTGTAATGAAACATCCATAAAAACCCAGAAAGATGGTTTGGAGAGCTTCCAGATAGCTGAACACGTAGAAGTTCCTGGAGCATGGCGCATCCAGGGAGGGGAGGGCATGGAAGCTCCACATCTGTTCCCCCAAACCTTCCCCCATCCATCTCTTGATCTGAGTTCATCGGAATCCTTTGTAATATCGTTTATTATATCAGTAAATGTAAGTAAGTGTTTCCCTAAGTTCTATAAGCCACTCTAGCAAATTAATCGAACCTGAGGAGGTTGTATTGGGAACCCCATCTTGTAGCCAATAGGTCAGAAGCACAAGTAAAATAACCTGGGGTTTATGATTGACATCAGAAGTGGGGGCCCATCTTGTGGGATTGAGCCCTTAACCTGTGGGATCTGACACTATTTCCAGATAGATAGTGTCAGAATTGAATAAATTAGAGGAATTATTACTATAGGAGAAGAAAAATCTTTTTTTCCTTTTACCCTTCAGATTCTCTACTGGGTCTCTATAACAAAAGACAGATTAACAAGAGAAGAACAAACTGAAATTTATTAACATGTTACGTAACACATGGGAGTACCCAAAGATGAGTAACTCAAAGGGGTGTTTAGAATTTATGCTAATACACCAATTGAAGGAAAAGGGGTTTGGAGCTTCTGGGCAGAGGAGACAAGTTATGAGAAAGTGAGCAGGAAAAGTGTGGTAAATAAGGGTAAGGTTTGTTATGTAGATTTAAGTCTGCATCTTCTCCATTGTTAAGAGTCTCTTGTGATTAAGAGTCATACTTCTCTTCCTGGTACAGAGAGGGCAACACCCTTACAAATAGAGATCTTCTTTGTAAATGTAAATTCTCCTTACAAAAGGGAAACTATGCTATGTCCTCAGAGCTTCTCCTGTGTCTGCTGTTTCTGAAAATAATCAGCCCCAAATAATCCTCATGTCAAACAGAATTTGGGGTGGCGTATTCTGGCCTCCTACATTGCTCTTAGGAAAAGTAAATATTCATGTTCAAGATTTCATTGTTAGAAGGAAGCTCATGATGAAATTCTTGGTGTTAAGAAAACATCATAGGAGCTGGCCTGTTAGCTCAGTTGGTTAGAGCTCAGCCTTATAACCTCAGGTCACAGACCAGCCACCAAAAAAGAAAAAGGAAAAAATAATTTTTAGGGCAATGCTCAGCCACTGCTGTGGTCTGAATATTTGTCCCCTCCAAATCTTATGTGGAAGCTCGATCCCTAAAGTGGCAGTGTTAAAGGGTGGGGCCTTTAGGAAGTGATTGGATTGTGAGCTCCCTGCCCTCATTAATGAATTAAATGGGTTACTATGGGTGTGAGCTGATGGCTTTATAAGGAGAGCAAGTGAACATGTTAACACATGTGCTCTTTCTTGCTCAGCCCCTGCCATGTGATATTCTGCATCACCACAGGACACTGTAGAGAGTCCCCACTAAGAAGAAGGCCCTCACCAGATGTACCCCCCTTGACTCTGGACTTCCCAGACTCCAAAACTGTAAGAAATAAACCACTTTTCTATATAAACTACCTAGTTTAAGATATTCTGTTATGAGCAGCAGAAAACAGACAAATACAGTCACCTAGAGATCATAAGTTTCACCAGGGGTTTTTTTTTTGTGTGTGTGTGTGTGTGTGTGTGTGTGTGTGCAGAAAATGGTCCTGAGAGATTAGTGGGGCTGGAGTGGGGCATGGGCATTATGAAAGAAAGTGAGCCAAAACGCCGGGTACTGATCAAGTTTTATTAAAGGAAGAAAATCTGCTGGGCTGTGCTCAAAATGGAGGGGAGCACCAGGCCTGGGGGTGGGAGAGCTTATATAGACTGTAGGGAAGGCTGATGTAATCATGGAGGGAGTTTGGTGCTGGAGTGGAAGATAAGGCTGGCAGAGGCAATCAGGTGGAAGGTTGCACCCATGCAGAAGTAGAGGAGTTTCTATTTCTCAGAAAACATGAGGTTTCTCGTAAGGGAAAGGCTGGCGGCTATTTTGTGCTTATTGTGTGCAAAATGGTGCCAGTCACGTCCAAGATCCATCATTCCCGCCTTTTGAGTCTAGGGAATAGGGAAAAGGGGCGAATGTCTCATTCTTCTGAAGCTACTTCCTGCTGGAGATGGGCAAAGATATGAAAAAATAAAAGATTTATGCTGGCGGGTGAAACAATTAGGTGGTAGGGTATTGGTTTCATGTGGGGAGGCTGTGTTCTTCTGGGGAAGGGTCACTGATTCTGAGGGGCTGATATCGTCCTCACATGAAGAATTCAGTGACCTTTTGATTGGTGAAGGCCTGCATACATTCCTGCAAGAAACTAGAGAAACACCGAAAGAGGCAGGGACCAAGAAGGATAAGTCCCATCATGTTCAGGGGTCCGACGTGTTTTGTCCTGAAGTCCTCCCCTATTGCTATAGCCTAGGTGAGTGGTTTGGGTGAAGCAGAAATGTTTTTATGTGGGGGCACTGGACTCCAGCAGAATCCCCTTTTGAAAGAGCTATCCAGTAGTTTTTACCCCCGTAAGAACATGATGTGGCAGTTGTCTGATCATAGCATGTTGTGGGAACATATGTCAGGGAGGTGAATGTGTCCTGTAGGGTTCTCCCGAGGATTCTAGGTAGCAGACCTGGGAGGTTGGAAAGTGTCCTTCCACCTGCCCAGACCTTGGTTATATATTGTGAACAGGGTGTGGCATATGTCTCTGTTAGGAAAAGAAGCAGAAGGAAGAGAAAAGGCAAGCATTCAGGGGCTGAGAAGTTGAGAGGGTGCATAGTAGGAAAAAGGAGTAGAGGGTAAGTTCATCGGGAGTTTAATCGCAGAGGGTGCCCTGCCAGGCTAATTCAATTACCCACTCAAGGATGTCTTCAACACTGGAGGTGGTGGGTCAGGACCAGTCTGGGAGCAGCTCCTGTGTAAAGGACGTGAAGCGGGCCTGCAGGAGTGAGAGGATATCGCCAGGAGAAAGATCATCCTGCTTCTGGGATTGGGGGAAGAGTGGAGGTCCTGGAGATTTTTAATTTTTTGGGTCCTAAAATGGATGAAGTGTAAAGAGATGTTGGGTTGGGGTTGGGACCCCTCTGGCTTGGTGTTAACAGATTCTTTGGGTAAAGTCTCAGGTGCTAGTTTTACCAAGGATAACTAAAACCAAGGGGCCTTTCCTAGTACCTTTACTGTCATGGGGGTGGTGAGAAGTACTGTATAAGGCCCTTCCCAACATGGTGAGAGGGGCTTTGGATTCAGGTTTTAATATACACATGCTGTCCTGGGCTCAGCTTGAAGTCTGAGGGGGTGGTAGGGAAAGGATGAGGTAATAGAAGTTTGGCCTGTTCCCAAAGAAAGTCCCTAGTGAACTAAAGAGTAGGGAGATACGGGCCTAATGTTGATGAGCTGGAAGGGAGAGGTGTGAGAGTGAAGGGCCTACCATACATAAGTTCGAAGGGGCTGAGGCCAATGGGCTTGCAGGGGGCAGCTCGCAAGCAAGTGCTAGAGGGAGAAGTTGGGTCCAAGGGAGAGGTGTGCTTTTATGAGGTGATTGGCTTTTTCTACTTTGCCTGATGACTGAGGCTGGTGTAGGTTAGGCTGCATGATAGGGTGTGGGGAAATGTGTGGAAAGGGATTGAGAAAAAGGTCCAGAGCCTCCGTGCAGTTATGTTGTAAAGGTTGTGACTGTTTTGGAGTGAGAGTGGCTGGATTTAGGGGAGGGTAAGGTTTGAAGGAAAACTGAGAATTCTCAATGAAAGTAAGATGAATAAGTTGTAGGCAGGAAGGGGAGAGAATTGGCATGGCCTTATGGCTGAGAAGGTCTTGAAGGTGATGGCAGGAACAAATGATTGTTGCTTGTCTAAAAGTTAGTTTGGAGCTTTTTTGTGTTGAAAGGGCGGCTGCCACTGAGGCCCATAAACAGGGAGCCCATCCTCGAGCTATGGTGTCCAGTCGTTTGGAAAGGTATGCGACAGGGGAGAAAATATCTCCTGCCTCTTGTCCCAAAACCCTGACCACCAATCCTTGGGTTTTGGTGACATATAGGATAAAAGGATGAGATAGGTTTGAGAGGGATGGAGCTGTGGCTGCGAGGAGAGCAGCTTTTAATCGCTGGAAGTGAGAATGAATGGGAATGGCAGGATCCCCTTTTGGCTGCCTCATAAAGTGGTTTTGCTAGCACACCAAAATTAGGAATCCATAGGTGAAGATACCCTGCAAGCCCCTAGAAAGAAAGGATTTCACCCTTTGTGGTAGGAGTAGGGAGTTCAGAAATTAGACTCTTGTGATCCACCATTATTTCTCTGGTGTTGGGGGTGAGGTGGACTCCCAAATAGGTAACTGAAGGAGAATAAATTTGGGCCTTGCTGGGGGACACTCGATATCCTGTGGAGGCCAGGAAATTAAGGAGAGCAACAGTGTGGGCCTGTGAATCCTCATAGGAGGGGCTACAAAGGAGGAGGTCATCCACATATTGTATTAAAGTCCTAGAGGTTGGAGGAAGTTCAGATAAGTCTTGAGCTAAGTCCTGGCTGAAAAAGTGGGGGCTATCTTGAAACCCCTGAGGTAGTACTGTCCGGGTGAATTGGGGATGATGCATATCAGGATCAGTCCAAGTGAAGGTAAACAGGTTTTGACAGGAAGGGTGTAAAGGGATAGAAAAAAAGGCATCTTTGAGGTCAAGTACAGAGAAGAAACAGGTTGTTGTTGGGATTGTGGATAGAAGAGTATAGGGGTTAGAAACAAATGGGGTTATGGGTAAAATGGCTGCATTAATGGCCCTGAGGTCTTGAACTAAATGGTATGAGTCATTAGGCTTTATAACTGGAAGGATGGGTGTATTAATAGGTGAGTAGGAAGACTGTAAGAGATGAGAAGGAGTTTGTGTATGATGGGTTTTAAGCCTATTAGGTGTTTGTTAGTGATGGGGTATTGTGGGACATTAGGGAACAAAGAGGGGTTCCACAACTTAACAAGGATGGGGGAATGGTGCATAGCAATGGAGGGAGAAGTGTCCCATACTATGGGATTAACCTTGTCCGAGGAGAAGGAGAATGTGGAAGCCTCAGGGTCCAGGTCTGGGGCAGACTGTAACAGGAGTCTTGTAGCCAGAGTTAAAGTGTTTAGGGTAAGGGTAGCTTTGAATTTGGAAAGGATGTCCTGTCCCAGTAAGGGGGCTGGGCATTGAGGCATTACTAAAAATTTGTGTGTGGATTGGTTGTGATGTAGGGTGCAGGAACAGGGTTGAATGATCTGTGGGCAGTATTCTGATGCCATGACCCCCACTATTGTGCTAGAGGACAGGGTTATTGGTCCTGCATATTCAGGAAGGGTAGAGTAAGTGGCCCCTGTATTGATGACAAAAGGGATCAGCTTACCTGCTGTGAGGAGAGTTACCCCGTGCTCATGCGTGGTGAGCACCATGGGGGCCTCGGGCCCTGGGCACCGTTAGTCCTCCTCTTGAGTGAATCCAAGAAGTTCTGGTAAGGATGGCTGTGAAGCCAAAGGCTGTGGGTTGGGGACTGGGCCACTCCCTCTCTGGCGAATGGAACAGCCAACCCCCCTAGTGACCTGGCTGTTTGCAGTGAGGACAGTGCCCAGGAGGAGGCCTGGGGTCAGAACAGGCCCATACCCAGTGGCCTGGTTGACCTCATTTGAAGCAGTTCCCGGGTGGCTTGCCCTTAGAGGCAGCTGGCTTTGGAGTATGTGAACCACAGATAGAATTAGCCAGGAGCTGGTATTTGGCCTGATCTCTTTTGTAACAATCTTTCTTCTCCTCTCCTCCCTATTGTTAAAAGCCTTGAAAGCAGTGTTGAGGAGGTCTCGTTAGGTTGTATTTGGACCATCCTCAAGCTTTTTTAGTTGTTTTTTTTTTTTTTTTTTTTTTAAAAACCTTGAAAGCAGCATTGCGAAGGTCTCATTGGGTCATATTTGGATCATCCTCAAGGGTTTTTTTAGGTTTTTTTCAAATATCAGGGGCTGATTGGGTAATAAAATGAGAGTACAAGAGGGCCATGCCTGCAGGGCAGTTTGGGTCTATATGTGTGTATTTATGTAAAGCCTCAGAGAGGCAGGTTAGGAACTCGCTGGGATTTTTGATGGATCTCTGTGTGATTTCTCTAAGCTTGTCATAATTGACTGACTTGTGAGTAGCCTTTTGGAGGCCATAAATCAAGTGTGTGATCATGTTATCCCAGAGATCCTGATCCCCATGGCTGACCTGGTATTCCCAATTTAGGTCCATGTGAGGGACAGCAATGGCTTCCAGAGGCCACCTATTATTTTGAGCATGTACCTCATCTGCCTGTTGTTGGGCTGTTATCCAGACCTGCTCTCTGTCCTTGGGGGACAAAGTAGTAGTGAGAATCATAAAAATATCATGCCAGGTGAGATCATAAGACTGGGTAAGATATCTGAATTCCTTAAGATATGTGTCCAGGTTAGACCAGAAAGATCTCAGTCATTTTTTGATTTGAGAGAGATTGGAAAGAGAAAAGGGGATATGGACCCAGACAATTCCCCAGCCACTTCACAGAGGGGGTATAAAGGAGCCAGAGCTGAGGCAGGGTTGTCACCTGACAAAGGGGAAGAAAGAGTGGGTTTGGGTGGCTGAGTACGAGCATCTCAAGACCAGGTGTGGGGAAGAGAGGGAAAAGGTCGAGGGGCTGGTGAAGGATCTGGAGCATAAGGAGGTGGTCAGGGAGCAGAGTGGTCTGACAGATCAAAAGATTGATCCAAGTCCAGAAGGGGAGGTCAGGCATGAGCTAGTAGAATTTGAGACATAGGACAGTTTTGACAGAGAAGGACACGATTGAAGACAGAAGAAGGCTTGAACATAAGGAATCTCTCCGACTTTGCCATTTTGGTGACAAAAGTTGTCTAAATCTCTGAGAATATGCAAATCGAGAGTGCCATCTTCTGGCCACTGGAGTCCATTGTCTAGTTTGTACTTAGGCCAAACCTGATTGTAGTAGAAAATGAGGCATTCGGGTTTAATATCTCCCTGGAGGCCAAGACGTTGGCCAAGAGGCAGCCCAGAGGCACAGAACATGGAGGTTTGGACTGTGAAGATCCCATTTAAAGGGTGAGAAAGGAAATGGGCAGTCCTGGTAGAAGAGTGCCAACAAGGAGCATCCTCGTTGGTGTACACCTTCTTTTGCAGGTAGAGAAGAGCCACCAACTGGCTAGAGGAGTGTCCTCCAATAGCTGGGGGCACAGGAGGAGTTCCCTTGGCCAGGCACCTGGGCTTCATAGTGAGTAGACAGTAGTTGTAGAGAGTAGTCAGGGGAACCCATAGAAGCTAGACAGACCCACTAACTCACCCTGAATTGAGGCCAATGGTGGATGTGTTGGTCTGAAACCGCAAAAGGAGAGAGTCCCGGAGGCAACCGCTTTGGCAGGTCCAGGAAGGGCAGCCAGGAGGGCCAATCAACCCAAGAGGGGATCATCCAAAAGTCCCAGCCAGGACCCTTCTTAGGTTTTGGCACCATAATGAAAGAAAGTGAGCTGAAATGCCGGGTAGTGATCAAGTTTTGTTAAAGGAAGAAAGTCTGCCGGGCTGTGCTCAAAATGGAGGGCAGCACCAGGCCTGGGGGTGGGAGAGCTTATATAGACTTTAGGGAAGGCTGACGTAGTCAGGGAGAGGTTTTGTGCTTGTTTTAGTCCGTTTTGTGTTGCTATAACAGAATACCTAAGACTGGGTAATTTATAAAGAAAAGAGGTTTATTTGCCTTACGATTCTGGGACAGCTGCATCTGGCATGGGCCTCAGGCTGCTTCTACTCATGGTGGAAAAATGGCAAGTAGCCGGCGGGTACAAGCAGATCACATGGCAAGAAGCAAGAGAGCGAGAGAGGAGGTGCCAGGGTCCTTTAAACAACCAGCTCTTGCAGGAACTAATAGAGCAAGAACTCACTCACTACCCCTCCTCCCCCAGGGAGAGCATTAATCCATTCATGAGGGATCTGCCCCCATGACTCAATCATTTTCCAACTCTGCCATGTTGGAGATCAAATTTCCACATGAGTTTTGGAGGGGACAACACATCCAAACTCCATCAGTGCTGGAGTGGAAGATAAGGCTGGCAGAGGCAATCAGGTGGAAGGTCGCACACATGGGGAAGTAGAGGAGTTTCTATTGCTCAGAAACTACAGGTTTCTCGTAAGGGAAAGGCTGGTGGCTATTTTGTGCTTATTGTGTGCAAAATGGTGCCGGTTGGGTCCAAGATCCATCACATTATATTTGTGGAAGTCTCGCCAGGTGATTTTTGAGAATCAGCTAGGTTTAGGAACTCTTGAACTACAGGAAGTTCTTGTGAATCTCATTCAGACAGTGAGCAAATGGTCTGCAAAATTTAGAAAAATCAGGAGAGATTAGATAAGGAATAAGAAGGAGCATGATGAAAATTCATACCATCATGAGTATTATGAATACAATGAACATGGATGTACTCACCAAATCTGAAGTACCAAGACAAAGCAAATTCAATTTGATTCTCGTATATGTAAATATGTTCATATTTGTACAGATGTGTAAGCTGAGAAGACACTGAATTCTGAGCATTGTAGAAACTTTCAGGGGAAGAGCCAGTTGCCAGGCACTAACAGCTGCCCTTTGCCACCACTCTAATGCTACTGTAGATGGGAAGGTCAGGTGACAGTAGAGGTGGGGTTAAATACAGGGGATTTGGAGACAGGTAAGCCTTTGGATCCCTTTGCCAGGGCTACACAATTGGGTGACAACAGCCTCCCTACCCTGGCAGAACCAGAAAGACTCTGGGTACAGGTCAAGGATGGATTATCATACTGAAGCTGGGCACTGAGTGAAAATCTACAGGTCAAAAGGTGAGGCTCCCTGCTCCAGCCCCTCTCCCCACATAGATCTGAGAATGCTGGCTGCCATGCTTATACTACTCCCCAACCTCCAACCCTAGGCCGATTTCTTTTTGAGGAAATAGGTCGAACCAAGAAAAAAGACCCACAGAGACCCAGTTTGGATCCCCAGTAAAATAGCTACATTAGGTCATTTAGAGTGAAGCCAACAACTGAGAAATACCATACCCTCACACAGACTCCTATCAGCCTTTCAGTGCCTCCCTCTGAAATATCGGTGCCATGGATCATGAGGCATTTACATCATCTCTAAAACAAAAGAGAGACAACAACAAAAGAAACAGAAAAAGAAAGAGCAAATGGAGGGAACAGAGAAAGGAAACAGAAAAGAATGCAGTGAATGGAAAGAAACCTAAAAAAAGAAAAAAGTAAAACCTATAATTGACATCTTCAGAGAGAAAAGAGAAGATCTTGGATCTGGAGAACAGAATGCTATTTTTAAAAAAGAAGTCTGTAAATTAAAAATAGCATAGCTGAAGTTAAATATTCAGTAGAAGTTTGGAAGATAAAGTGCAGGAAATCTCTCAGAAAGTGGAACAAGGAGATATAGAATAGAAAATAGAGACAAAATAAGAAAATAAGATTAATCTATGAAGTACAGTATTTGACTAATGTGTTCCAGAGATAGAATGAAGACACTGGTTGAGAGGAAAGATCAGGCCAAAGATTTCCCAAAACTTAATGACAGTCATCGAAAAAGATCCATTCCCAGACCGGCCAGCTGTCAAAAAAGTAGAAAAAGAAAAAAAAAGAAAAAAAAAGACACATAGATTGCAAGGTCTCGCAGAATGTCCACAGAGCCATTGTGGGCTTCCGTACAGGTGTGTGTATGGGCTGAGACAGGAATAGTGTCCCGTCGAGTGATGCAGTGCATAACCTGCACAGTTGGATATGGCCACCCAGCAAATGCAAAACGACCCACGCCATTCCAACTAGAAATTTCAGAGTACAAGGGATAAAAAGAACAGTCTCAAAGCCTTCAAAGAAGAAAAATAAGTCATATCCAGAACATTAGGGGAAGAAAATGGCATTAGATATCTCAACAGACACCACGTAACCAGGAGACCATGGAACAATGCTTTGCAGATTCTAAGGGAAAATGATTTCCAACCTTTAACTCTCTACCCAGTAATGTCACTTCGTATTCTTCATTGTAAACAGCAGAATCTATACAGTTGGTTTAAGCAGATAAGAAATTTATTGATCTCTGATTGCTTAGGTTGTTCGTGGACTTAGGTTGTTCTGACTGGTGAGTCAGAGAATAGAGACTTGTATACCACGTTGCCAAGACCTACACCCAAAGCACATGGTGGGGATGCATGGGTGAAACGTCTCCACTACCACATCTGGTACAGACACCGTACCTGGCAGCAATGACAAACTCCACTGCTGCAACTGTTCTTCCCTTCCAGAGTAGATGTTGCTATGTACGTCATTTACCAAAAGGATGGATTCTGCAAACAGCCACTTTCTCACATTGCTCACTTCTGAGTCTCTTCCAGGTATGTGTCACTGGAAGAGTTCAGGTTACATATCTTCTCCCCCCACCTCCAGCTGCAGGTGAACACACTCTCCATTCTTCCTTGGAAAAGTGAGACTCAAGCTGTGGGAAAGTAACTCAAAAAAAGGTGATCCAAATATTTGGGTTGGCACCAAAAATAAAAATATTTACTATACCAGTCAAATTATGAACCCATTTTTATACATTCAAGTCTCAAAAAATTTACCACCATCTTAATCTTTCTAAGAAATCCATTGTAAGTAGCTCTCCAATCTACACAAGAGGGTAAACCAAAGAAAATTAAGACATGGGATCCAGGAAACTGGAGATCCATCTCGTGCAGGAGATCAAGGGAATCTCTATAATGGTGGTGGAAGAAGCTCCAAGTCGATGGCTGAGCATTGGCCCAAGAGAGGAGCCTGTTCAGCCTGGATGGAGCAGGAGGACTAAGGGCTTCAGGAGAGAAGCTGCAAGGACATGGACTATTTACTGAATATGGATGTTATGAGAGGGAGTGACACTTCCATTGAATAGTTTGGGGATGGATCAGCAATAGGAACTTAGAAAACTGAGCAAATGGAAGAAAAGACAATTACTAATTTTAGGGAAAACAATAACATTGCACAAGAAAAGGAAATATAACGCAAATACATTAGATGTGTACAGTCAGATGTGAAAATTACATAATCATAAAATGCACACACTGTCCTTGAGCTCATAGAAATGAGAAAGGAGAAAAGAAAAAGAAAACAGAAAATGTACACACTGAATATTAGTTTAGCAAAAAAATGATATATGTAATTATATTGGGAAAATAAGGAAGGGGAAGTACATATAGGTGTGTGGGGGATATAAGAGTTAAAGTCATATCTTCCATAATAGAAAATCAATATATAATACCTAAAAGTAAAAATCAAGGAGTATTGTAATATTTCTATTAGATATATACTAATATAAATTATATTTATATTCATTAAGAACATATATTAATAATTTACATAACTAATAATATAAGCACATTATTTTAAAATATGGAGGCAAATATCACAGTAAAGATTTTTTTTTTAATTGAAACATAACTGATTGTACATATCTGTGGGGTACCATGTCGAATATCAATAGCTGTGTGCAATATGGGTTGCTCAAATCAGGATAATTAGTATATTCAACATCATACAATGTAATCATTTTTTGTGGCCCTTTACTAATTTCTCACTAATCCCCTTCACACTCGCCCTTTCCGACCTCTGGTAGCCTCAGTTCTGCAAAGGAGTAAACCTGGGCTGTAGAATGGGAGGGTTGTGGCAGGGGACTGCTGTTTTTTATTTTAAGCTGTGTTGAACTATTTGACTTTAAAAACTACGCATATGCACAACTTAGTAAAAATAACAATTACAGAGTAAAGTAAATACATTACAGATTATTGCATGCTCTGCATCCCATATTTTAGTCCTGTGCTGTTCTTAATGCTTTGGTATGATAATAAAGACCTTAACTCTTGTCCTAATGAGACATTTGTGTATGGTGGGAAGGAAAGCAGTGAATAAAGTTATGTTGAGTCTATATTTAAGCTCAGCTAGATTCAGGTCTCTTCTACACAGATCAAAAAGTAGGCTCAGGATATAAACGTAACTGAAACTTAAAGGAGAAATGGAAGAAAAAGAGCCTAGAGTGTCCAGCAGGTTGTTAATTCCATGCCAGGGCTACTAAGGTTCTGCACTGGTAGTAACTGGTTAATTACTGAGGCATTTAAGAGCTGGTGGTCGAAATATTTATACTCCCTCACATAGACCTTATATGCAGATTACCAATAAACATGAGAGCGATGTATTCGGGGATCAGTAAAAAGACAGGCCTACAGTGCATTGAGGAGTAGTCCTTGTGGAGTATGGAGGGAAGATGCTGGATAGGAAGGGTGGGGCTAAATTATAGAAGGTATTAAAAGTCAGGAAGAAGAATTTGGATTTGATGTGTTAAAAATGGGTAGACTTTTAAGCAATGGAGTGATTTTTCTTGGTGTATCTTGGTTTAAAACATAACTTTGTGTTATAACATCAAGGTCAAGGGTTCAGGTCCCCATATTGGCCAGCCACTAAAAAATAAAACATAACTTTGTGTTTTTTCTTATGATAGAATTAAACATGCAAATTATAGAAAACGCTAGTACCTTAGATATTGTTTTTTATTTTTATTTTTTAATTAATTTCTTTTTTTTTCCTTTTGGAAGTAAGGGGATCCAAACCCTTGACCTTGGTGTTACAACACAGTGCTCTAACCAGCTGATCTAACTGGCCAGCCTCTTAGATATTTTTTGGTAAGGCCCTATTGGAGGGTTCTGTTGGAAGTGAAAGAGCCTGAGACTAGAGATCGGATCTGGATTGAGACCAGGGCCTTGCTGCTAAGAGTCTATGTGACCTTAACCAGGGAGAGAGTTCCTTACCCTCCTTGAACTTTGGCTGGTTTCTTCATCTTTTGAATTGTGCAAATGTGGTAGACATCGTCTAGGTTTTTCAGTTCTCTCACTCCCTTTCTCTCGAAACTTCTCCCATCCACAGGGATCAACAATCATTAGGAAGCCATAAACCCCCGCAGCTGATGGCTGCTTGCTCCTGAGATAAACATTTGACCAAAGCTGAGCCCATTAGCTTCTTTCTCTTGGAAAGTTGGTAACTTGTGAGCCTGGAATGGTAACATCTGAATTTAGGAGACTGCTGTGGTTTGAATGTTTGTCCCCTCCAAAGCTCCACTTTGGTATTTGGAAAGCAGGACCTTTAAGAGTTTATTGGATGATGAGGACTATGTCTTTATGAATGGTTAATGGTTTAATGTGTTATCAAGGAGTATGCTGGGGGCTTTATAAGGAGAGGAAGAAATCATGTGGAGCTTTTGCTCAGCTCTCCCTACGTGATACTCTGCATCTCCATGGAACTCTGAAGAGAGAGTCCCCACCAGAAGAAGGCCCTTACTGGGTCCACCCCCTTGACTTTGGACTTTCCAGCCACCAAACCTGTAAAAAATAAATTCTATCTCTTTATAAATTACCCAGTTTCAGATATTCTGTTGGAAGTGACAGAAAATAGACTAATACAAGAGACCACATGTGTAATCTATTTCAGAGTCCTGGAGAAGCAGAAAAAGTAGCTGGTTTGCAGACAGAAGAATGAAAGAAATGTGTTGAGAGATCTAGATGACAGAAAGAGAATCCTAAGAGATTTTTATTTGCCAATTCCTGCATCCTTGTAATAAATTAACCTTTTTTTCTTAAGCTAATTCAAGTTAGTTTCCATTACTTGCAAATTAAGAGTCTTAATTCATACAGGATAATAATGGCTATCTGTATGGTTTACTCACTGCCCCATGTTGCTTGGCTCTGCCTTCAAACTTGGACTTTGGGCCTTGTTTGATGGAGATCCCAATCATCACCTCATCTCCTCACACCACTGATTGCCTCGTCCTCCTCTGAAGAGAGGCTTCAGTATGGCACCTGTCATGGGGTGGGAGCTGCGGTGGCTCCAATGACACTGGATTGAGTCTCGGAAACTACAGCTCCCCCTACTACTTATGGACTATTAAACACTGAAACATGGGTCATGGCATCTGGCTTCTTTAGCACCTGCCCAAAGGGCAAGGTAACCCAATCTGGAAGTATGGTAGAGTTCATCAATAGGCTTTTACTGCATACCCCAAATCTTAATGCCTTTCAACAACAAATACCTATTATTTCTCACCATCCTGTGGGTGGCTGGGAAATTCTGGCCTGGGCTGGCTCATCTGGGGCTGTCTGGTTAGAGTGGAATTACTGACAGATCTGTTGGTTAGCAGGCTGGTTGGTGTAGGGGAACCTCACCCACATGTCTGGCAGTTGGCTCATTGATATCTAGGACAACTGTATGTATCTCTCATTACCCAAAATATTGGCCCAGTCTCATTTACATGGTGGCAGAAGGTTCCCAGTAGCAAGAGAGTGCAATCTTAGTACATAAGAACTTTTCTGGTCTCTGTTCAGTGTCATATTTGCTAATATCTGATTGGCCAAAGAAAGTCATATGGCCAAACCCAGACTCAAGGGGTGGAGAAATAGATTCCACCTCTTAGAAGGAAGAACTACAAAGTCACATTACAAAAAGGGGCATGAACATAGGGATGAGAGGAATTATTGTGACCATTTTGCAAACAATCTTTCATAGTGTGTTAATATTTACTGGAGTGAACTTTTGATGATTTAAAGATAGAACAGAAAGAGCCAGCAGGCAAATCTTTCTCTCTTCTTTCTCCTCAGTGGGCCATTCTGAGGTGCACTGGTTCCACATGCTCTCCTTGGAGAAATCCTGTGTGACTAAGTAACTGTCTTGGTAGCTTTTTCTCCTTTTCTGATGCACTTCTCTTTTCCCTATTCTTGCTGCCCAATCAAAGCACTGCATAGAGGCTTAGACTCAGGTTTCGTTCCTAGGTATTCTGAGCCAGGACACTATCATATTTGATTCTTGGTATGATTAAAGGGGATATCATGTTTCTGGGATATGCTTTGTAAGTTGTAACTTTCGTTATTTTTAGTACTACAAAAATATTTCATAATAATAAAATCTTAATGAAATTTAAAAGTAGAATTTATATAGGCCATATTCTCAAATCATGCTACAGCAAATCTAGAAATTAAGAAGTTTAAAGAAAACACTCTAACTTGATGGAAATAAAAACAAAAAAAAAGATGAAACCTACCAGTAGTATTTGATCAATAATATAGACTGTACAAAATAAATAGAGAATAAATTTAAAAATCTCCATGGCATGCAGCCAAAACTGTTCTTTTAATAAAATTCCTTAATGGTCTTGATTAAAAAGAAGAAAGCAAAAAGACGTAGAATATTATACTTAAGATTTTAGAAAACAAAACAAAACAAAAGTAGACCCAAGGAAAAAAACTACCGTCATAGCAGTGTTGTCCTGGAATTTGCTTTCACTGGCTCATGTGAGCTGCCTACTAAATGTTCAGCAAATTGGTGAGGTGGTTGTTAAACACAGCCATTCCTAAAAATTACATTACATAAAAATTGAATAAACTATAGTAAAAACAGAATAAATGCTCCAATCATCACCCCGTAATTAGTTTATTTACTATTATACGTCCCCTGAGTTTATGTCTACTGTATCTATGTGATAGAAATACTATATAATGGTGTCTTATTGAGCAACTGTTTCCCAACTCTGCATTCATTGATGTCACACTGGTAGCTTGTCACACTATCAGCTATAGTGGTAGTACTTACACCATGATATTTGGCAATGCTACAAATCAGAGCCTCGTCCTCCCCTTCCCCATCTTTGCTCCCCCCCCTCCTTTACTACAGAGCTGTTTCTAAACATGTACCAGCACACCACTGATCAGTTGTAAATAACCATTTTTAAGCAATATGAATTTTTCAGCTTGAGCTTAGAATAAAAATAAAGACAAAGCATTAAGATGCTTTTAAAATTCACACTCATTTCAGTTGTAGAATGCTCTAAATCTCAGGGATATATTTCTTTGGCTGGGGTTCCTGCAGTTAAATCAGTTCTAATTAATGCAAGATGGACCTTAATACTCAGGAGTGATCTAAATCCTCAAATGTTTTCCTAAACTGATAGTAAGAAAGAACTAGATTCATAGAAGATTTCTGGCCAGCAATTCAAGTGCCTCCAGGATATCCAGAATCTAGAAATGAGGGAAAATATATTGTTGCATAAATTTGGATTTTTGTCAAATGAAATATACTTAAACATTTTTTTTTAATAAAATATAACAAAAAATTAACTAGGAGAGTATTAGTGATAAAATAATTAATGGCAAAAGCAAATCCCTTTTATGCCTTGGGGTTTTTTTTTATTTGAAATAATTGTTAGTAAAAATTCTTTATAGTCATTTGTGTTAAAAACATTTTAAACTTGGTTTGAAAAATGAATTAATGCTAATTAAAACTATAGAATTATGTTAAAGATGTTGGCTTTAGTAAAAACTGTTCAAGCCAGTACATGATTCTATTAGGTACTAGTAGTTTATTCCTGTTTGTTTTTTCAAATTCACTAAATTGAATTTGGAAAGAAAGAAAAGAAAATTTTAATCTACCTTATATTCCTGATCAGGTTTTCTTTAAGTTTCAGCATATTAACATTTAAACATAACATAGACTGGACTTCAGAGTGTGGGGGAAATAGGATAATTTAGTCAGGCTCCCTGGCTCAGGTCTGGTTGGGGGTTGAGCAGCACATTTCCTGTAAACAAGTGGTGTGTGGATGGTGTTAGTGCACATGTGCACCAATGTATCTTTCTAGTTAATTGCTATTGTGTGTTCTTCAGTTTGTGAAGCAGAGCTTGCCAGCGGAGCTTGAGTCTAAAAATAGAGCATGTTTACTCTGCTGGCAGCTGCTCAGTTTCTTTGGACTTTGCCAGTAGCAGTTGAGTTTCTGAGTTTCTCTTTGGACTGTTTAACTCCTAGACGTGTGTGTGCTGAATAAAGACTATTCCTACTTCAGCCAAGGCTCCAAGAACTGTTTTGTCCAGTTACCTAGCTCATAGACCTACATGTGAAGGTTGGTGAACAGGCTTGAGGAGTCTGTGAGCTCCAGAGACCCAGCCCTAATTTCTCTTTCTCCACACGGAGAAAGAGAAATTGCAACATTTATGAATGTTAATTGACACAGTTTCCTCCTTCATGCCCAAACTGTGTTGTGTCCTTTGAAGTAGAGGAAATATATCAGCTCATTTCAGCCCTATATGAGAGACTACTACATTTGAGCAGGCTATGTTTCAATTTTTAAGAACTACTTAATTTTGTGCCCGTTTCTTCTGGCTTATAGAATGTATTCCATCATTTTATTTCTTCACTTTTTGGGTTTTTTTAAGGGTTAACATTAGGCTTTAGTTCTTTTTTTGCTTTGTTTTGTTTTTAAACGAGACTTTTCCTTATGCTAGTGATTATTTTTAAACATTCTTTTAAAAAATGGTAAGATTAATTTTGAAGTCAGAAAATTTTCAAGTTGAAAATAAGCCATTTCCAAAGATATCAATGAACCAAGTCTGATAACTGAAGTATCTTTCTTTTGGGGGGTGGGTGGGTGGCTGGCTAGTATGGGGATCCGAGCCCTTGGTCTATGTGTTGTTATAACACCACCCCCTAACCAACTGACCTAACCCTCCAGCCTCAACCTTCCCTCTTAATTTGTTCGTGGCGTTGTTGGCTCCTAAGCATTTTCTGGGCTGATTAGAGCATGAGAAGTTCCTGTGACTCTCAGTTGATACAATAAAACCCATTACTGCAAATTTGTCTTATTTTGCATGTGTTTGCTGATTCTGTACAATTGTGTCATTCAGATCTTGATTTAAAAGATTATGTTTTTAAATAAATTTAAAAAAGAAAAGAAGGTACAACAATCACAATAATATGTTCAACTTTTAAAGAGAAGAGAACAGAACTGAGGTTGCTGGGGGAGGGAAAAGGAGAGAGAGAGCGGGGAAAGAGAGGAATTGGTAAAGGGCCACAAAAATCGATTACATTGTATAATGTTGAATATACTAATTATCCTGATTTGAACATCACATATTGCACACTGGTATTGATATTCAATGCTGTACCCCACAGATATGTACAATCAGCTATGTCCCAATTGGAAAAAATGATTATATTTTGAAGGTAAAGAATTAAATGATTCTAATAATGTTAAACTGTTTAAGCATTTGGATTTACTTTTGGTCTACATTAAACATCTCTGGGAAACAGGACTCTACATTTTTTTTCATTTGCCTTTGAGAGCTAATCTAGGTGATTGATAATATATGTGAAATAGGAGTTTCCGAGCTGAATGGAATATAGTTAGAGTTTTTTTCTCCCTTGACGGCCAGCCGGTTCAGGGATCCAAACCTGTGACCTTAGTGTTATAAGGCAGCGCTATAACCAATTGAGTAACCAGCCAGCCCTGGACTACTCTTGTAAACAAAATGGGCATGATCGTGGCTCATACCTCTCACTGGATCATGAAAATATATCGCTGATCTGATAAGAGCTCAGTTTGAGCCTTTAAGTGTGACTTGAAGGGTCTACTTCTAGAATCCAGAAGACTCTTTTGCATGCCTAAGTGTTGTAAATAAATATTTATTAAGTAAATGATAGGTAAGAAAATCATAATCTAGAAAAATAGTCCATATTTTCCAACTATATATTTTTACTTAAAATGTTTTACCTTTCTAAATGTAACAGTCTGTGTTGCTTTATTCTTGAATTTGCTCCAAGTAGAGCTGAAGGCCTCTGCAGTCTATTTTCGTATCATGATAATTTATCCATTGAAAAGTGAGTTTGACATCGTGATCAAAGACGAAGCAGTGTCTTCTAATGAGAATTCTCAGAATAGGACCAGCATATTAATTAACCTATCATTCACCTGAAATCTATTAACTGTCTAATGTTTGTCAACTATTCACATATTCTGCCTGGATTGACACTTCTCTTTTTAGACTCTTACTTTGATTAACTGCTGGCTATTGACTTCATTAGGTGGTGTTAGTAGATCAAAGGAGATTAGCAGAATAATAAGCAATGGTTTACTTAAATTCCAAAATCGGACACTTTTAAAAATACCTTTTGTATACATTTTAAATAATCTTTAATTGATATAATTATCAGTTAACAATTAAATCTGTCATCACCAGAACAGCTACTACTACTACTACTAGATTGATTTTAACTAATAGATATCAGCTAACTGATGATACTTAATACAAATATGATGCCCCTGCAGGGTATACTATTGGCTAATGTAGATATTATTGTAGGATTTTGCCTTATTAGTTGTCAGTCAATGGAAAAGGAAAAAGGAAAACTCTTTCACAAAAAGCCTATGGGGTTGGGGTTGGGTGAGGCTGAGCTTTCTTTTCTTGAACACAGCAGAGATAAAGATCGGTAATAGATATGTTTACTTGTATCATTACCAATTAGTTGCCATCCAGCCGAACACATGATAATATATTCGTTACATTCTAGCAATATGGTTTTTGTGAAGCTGGCATATATCTGAACATTTAAGAAAAGTGTTATTCATTCACTCATTCAACAAATATTTATGCAGTGGGCTATTAGATGAGATTGGGGATATGGGCAGGGGCCAGATCTTGTAGGGTCTTGTAGGCCGTGGCAAGGAGTTCGGACTTTATTGTAAGCAGATTTGGAAAGCAGTTGAAGTGTTTTAAACAGAAGAGTAAAAAAATAAAGCGTTTAATTTGCAGTCTAAAACTATCACCATGCTGTGTAGAGAATAAGCTTTTGTAAGGCAAGAGTTAAGGGATTGTTGCAATAGTTGAGGCCAGAAAGGACGGAGGCACAAATTAGGGTAAGAGCAGCGGCAATGGAGAAAGTGGGCAGACTCAGGTTGTACAGGTCTAGAAACCACTAGCTGAGTGAACAGAGAATTTGAACTCTATCTAATACCCACACATTTTTTTCTTAGATCAAAGGTTTTTTTTTTTTTCCTTTTGAAAGATGATCTTATAATGATTGCTAAGTTAGAGGGCACTCTTTATTTTTCGCGAGCAGTTTTGGAAAAGATCTACAAATTAATGCCATTTCATTCACCCTATTGTTAAGTAACCGAAAAGAAGAATACTATTGGGTATGCAAGACAGGCAACAGAACATTACATACTAAAAAATGGTGTCCTGACAGAACTTTTTAAAGTTCTGAGTGAGTCATTTTCAATGGGCAGCACAAGGAAAAGGTTTCTCTGTGTGGAATGATCCAAGATAATTTTTGGTAAGAACACAGTTCCTGTAACCCTGTAGTAATTGTTTACTGAATGGAGATACACCACACAAGGAGGTTGTGGAGTGTGAAATCTCCAGGAAGCATGAGATCAAGTGTGCCTAAAGCAGCAGTCCTATATTCCAGTCCTGTATTCTGGTATGAGAATTCTGAAAAGTCAATTGTGTTGAGGAGGTTTTTGATATGGAGGTTTCAAAAGATGATTAAGTGAAGTTGACTTGGCTGGGGAGAGAAGCCATCACTTGTTTTTATGGCATTCCCACCAAGTGCTTAGCATAGCAACAACACAAAGAAGCACTATCTGTCTTCTGTGAACACGTTTTCCATCTATTTGAAGAGATAACACATACAAATACGAAACAATGAACAAAATAGCGTGAACGCTGAGGATTATAACATAGTGGACAGAGCCTAGGCTTTGAAGTCAGACATAACCTCAGATGCTGCTTTTTCTTCTTATCAAATGAGTGACTTTGGGCAAATTGCTAACTTCATTGAGTCTTAGTTTTATCTGAGAGAAAAAAAAAATGGAGATATTTGTAACTCTTTTTTTTTCTTCCCAGTTTGTTAGGGTTAAAAAAAAAAAAAAAAAAAAAAAAAAACCTGAACAATAATAGGTACTTAATGCATGTTTCAAATTTCAAGAGAGTAATTTTGAATTACAGAGCAAGGAAAAGCTTCCCCAAGTTAAAGGATGGTAACTGTTGATAAGAAAGTAGCATACCCATTTGTTCTGATGGTCCTCCGAGGGGAGATGAATGGCCCAGAGCCTGGAAGTGTTAGCTCTTGTGTTATTGAATAACCAGAGAGGAGAAAAAGTATAAAATATGCAAATGGAAAAGCCCAGGCAAGTGTAAAAGGAATTAGAAAGATGAGTGTGGGCTTTTAGTAAACTGGAAACTATTAGTCTCTGAAGGCTGATTAGAAAGTGGATAAGCATGTGGGAGGAGGTGTGACAGGAAACTGGAAATATCCATTACCTTTCTCTTAGGAACTGAAATTCTGTTCCCAGGCCAGGATCTGGGCTAGTAGAGCCAGCCAAACCAGATGATCTTTCTGTTTTCCTTTTCCTGGTTCAATTTCTTATGGACTCTGACTTTTAGCCAGTGTAACTCAAAAGGACTCTGTTTTCAGTAGCAGGGGCTGCTGCCAGCATCTGTCTCCCCATTGTCAAAATCAAGGTAGACTTTTACACTGCCAAATGCACTGGACAATCAGCAGAATGACTTTGATTCCTTAGAGGCAACAATATGAGGGTACTTCGAAAATTTCATGGAAAAAGTAGAATTAAAACACAATATGAATCTTTCTACAAACTTTTCAAAGACCCCTGGTACAGGTGGAACTCCTGGGTTATGCGAAGAAGTTTGTGTTGTGCTTTGTAAGATGCAGAGAACTGCAAGTCAGTGCTTAATCTCAAGGTGATAGAGATCTCAGAATCTAATTTCAGAGACTCTGGATATGTGAAATGAGATTGCCCTGATATTCAAATGGTAGACTCACCCTTAATGGACTGGAGAAAAAAGGGGGAGTTATCCTGTGAAATGAAGATGAGAAAGTACTGCATGGGGTTGTTAGGAATAAATGAACAAACACATGAAAACACTTATATCGCTACCTTTCACATGGTGTGTGTTCAATAAATGCGAGCTGTTATTGACTCCAAGCAGTGTTTCCTGATTTGCCTAGTGATAAAAATCACTTGAGAGGGCTTGTTAAAGCTTCTCAGGCCCCTCCCTGAAGATTCTATTTTGATTGGCCTGAAGAGGGTGGGGAAAGGAAGATGGAATCTGAATGTGAGAGTGTCCTAAAATTATTTAGATTTCTCTAGTTTAGAAAATACCACCTGAAAGCAACAGTTCCCAAGGTTTGAGTACTTCAGAGTCACCCGGGTGTTCCACCCTTAGAGTCCTGGGGAGTAGTGAAGAATCTGCATATTAGTAAGAGTCCAAGGTAATTCTGATGCTGGTAGTGATGCAAAGGAGCTTTACCCCACTTTAAAAAAAAAAAAAAAAAAAAGACCCTTTAAAGAGATTAACTGATGTCTTGTAAACTATTCCCAAACTTTGGTTCTTGGTCCAAATATCAGAATTATGGGGGGAAAGAGACAATGGAAGTGTCTTAAAATTCAGATTTCCATGCTTGTCCCGCTGAGATTTTTTATTTATTTATTTTTTTGGTGACTGGTACAGAGATGGAACCCTGGACCTTGGTGTTATCAGCACCATGCTCTAACCAACTGAGCTAAGCAGCCAGCCTATCCTGCTGAGATTTTTTTTTTTTTTTTTGATCTTTTGTCTTTTTCCGTGTCCAGCAACGGATTGCAACCCTCAGTGTTGCCCCCGTACCGGACCGGGGACCGGCAACGGGATCGCAACCCTTGGCGTTGCCCCCGCGCCTCGCTCAGCCAGTGAGCGGCTGAGCGGGAACCGGTCTGTATGTGGGATCCGAACCCTCGGCGGGAGCGCCTCCGTGCTTCCCAAGCGGCGCACTAGCGCAGTGCGCCACCGGGCCGGCCCTGCTGAGATTTTTTTAATCAGTAGTAGATTTGGGGTGGGGACTGAGCATCTGCATATTTTCACTTTCCCAGGCAATTCTGTTGTGCTTCCTGGCTTGGGAGCCATTAGACTACCCCAGAGCAAAGCAGCTTGGTTGGTATTAACATTCCTTTGGAAAGAGTAAAAGCCAGGACTCCTGCCCACTCACTCTAGCTTCCTGCTCCAGGCCTGGACTCCCGGCTGCCAGCCCCAGCCAGCTCAGGAAAAGGAAGCCGTTCACACGGGGCATCACAAGGCCCTCCTGCCAGGCAGGTCTAAGAAGCCACTCCTGCAGATGCCCTCTGTCAATCAGGGAGGTACCCCCAGCAGGCTTCACATCCTGCATTGGCGCCTGAGTTGCAGCTCCTGCAATAAACTGTCCTTTGTGTCACCTCCCTTCTTGCATCTCTCATTGCCCCACACAGCTTTCCCTGATCCAGCCTCTCCCCTACATGCCTCAGCCTTTCCCATACCTTCCACAGCTCCTGTTCTGTGATCAACACATCCCCTTCAGCCTCAAACCTTCTGACTCAACAGAGGCTCTCTCAAATGGGACTGTTTATTACCTTTCTCCAAATACTTCAAAGTCAGGACGAGAGAGGCAGTGTCTCTTGTGGTCCCCAAAGCCTTTTCAAGATCATAAGTTCACAGTGGGAAAAAACTCTCATCTTTCTCCTGGTCCTTACTTACCAACTCTTGATTGTCTTAGAAGGCTGCAGCATTCCTCTTATTTCCACATCCCGAGCCTCTTATTTCCTTCGCAGGGTGAATGATGTTCCCTGTGTCTGAGCACAGTCAGTGTCCCCAGTGTATCCAGTGGGAGAATAAAGGTGGCAAAGGCAGAGGTGATTATCAGGCCAGGTTGCAGGAGCAGTATTGAACATGCAGAGTGTGTTCAGAAGGGAGGCCTGCATAAAACATTCCTTAGGGGACCTTTAGTTATGTTAAGAAGCAAGCATTAATCCCTAGTGCAGCTTCTTTTTTTAAAAATTGATTATACATATACATGGGGTACAAAATTGACCATCACCACCCCTGCCCAAGATGTGATGGCCTGAATTGCCATAAAATGTACATACAAGGGTACATCAAAAAATTCATGGAAAAATAAAATTAAACAATAATGTGATTCTTTCCATGAGCTTTTTGAAGACCCCTCATATTACGTTGTGAAAGAAGTTATGTTTTTAGATAGAGAGTGATCCTTGAAATGGTAGGGGGGTGGGGGGTGGTCAGCCCTGGATGCAGACATTAACAGGATACGTTAACGTAGAGAGTTTAAAAACAATCACAACCAAAAATCTGTGTGCTACTTTTAAAATCATAATGTGCTGGCAGTTCTAAACCATACCAATGATAAAATACACCTTCCCTAAAAAAGCCTAGTTCTTGATTGCTGTGGTAACTGTTGAATAAGCTTCAAGTGAGCGCATTTTAATTACCTATCCCTTAAAAAACATTGTATTCTTATTGCAAGTTAATTTGGAGAACGTCCACGTATACAGTCAGTTATACAATGGACTCATCTGTGTGTATTTGTGAAGGTTCAGCATCTCTGGAGCTTGCTTTGTAGGCCGTTCCCAAGCCCTGTGGTTGGCATATTTCTGCATTTCGCAGCAGGCTTGGAATTAACAGTGACAGCTTGGGAATTGTGAAGATGAGAAACAACCTGAACTACTTCAGATCTACCATTCTCTGTGACCACAGGGAGTTTCTATTTGTGTTTAAAATCTAAGAGTGAAAAAAAATGTGTGAATTGCAAGATACAATGTTTTTGATTAGTAAGTGCAGATTTTAGTTCATATGAGGAGTCTTCAAAAAATTTATGGAAGGATTCATATTGTCTTTTAATTTAATTTTTCCACGAACTTTTTGAAGTACCTTCATATTTGAAATATTTTATTGGATTTGAATATTTTTAAAGTTGAAATTTCTCTTTTTTTGGTAATCATGAAGTGTTTTTAAACTAAAGAACAAATTAAAAAATAATGATTATTACTAATTATTGCATGAGTATTACATTTTGGCATATAGAAGAATGGAGTGTTAAAAAATGACCTGCTCTGCTTTTCCAATATGCTAGACAGGCTAGTTGCGCCACTGTTTCTTCAAAATACCACTGTGAGTTTCAACTAAAATAGAACACGTTAATCAGGATAGAGAGAAAATAGAGTTTATAACCAATTTCTCCCTACCTTCCATAATGCAGTAAAAATCAAGGAACTGATTAAGATCTCTGAGTATGCTTTGATTTATCACCTGTCAGTTCCCTTCATAGACCAGAGGAGTTTGCTTCTTGACTGGCATTTCAAAATTTGTTTATATCTGCTCAATGATAATTTTGGGGGGACTTGTCTTTTAAATATGGTACACAGGGGCCGGCCCGTGGCTCACTTGGGTGAGTGTGGTGCTGACAACACCAATTCAAGGGTTAAGATCCCCTTGCCAGTCATCTTTTAAACAAATAAATAAATAAACAAATAATATGGTATACATATTGATGGACATTTTAAATTTGCTGATTATGTATCATTCTTTTTTCTTTTTCATATAAAAATTTAGAGAATCATGCAAAAAGGTTTTTAATAATTTTAAAACAAGAAAAAGGTCTTTGCATTGAGTGCAAAGAAACTCAATGTACGACTTAGGAAGCAGTGTAAGGTAGAGTCACTAAGTTTAATTTAAACAGGAAAGTGTTTTAGGGAGCATGTTCTAACGTTCACTTGGTGAAAGTTGCAGAAAGTGAAAGTTATTTTTGCGAATTTCTTTAATAAGTTATTTGTGGATTCCTGGATCTTCGGGTGATCAGGAGTATTTTCAGATTGGTCGAGTTCTCTTTCCTTAGGTGCTACTGGACTTCCTGGGCACACATTCTTGCAACCACTGGCAGAGGTCTCTTCACTATTTAAATAGTTTCTTCCTCTCCCTTTCTCTTTCCCTCTTGCTCAGCCCTCGGCTTTTTTGTCCACCTCGACCAGCTTTTACTTCATGCCAAAGGTTAATAGTTAAATTCCCTTGAGTTACATTCTTAGAATTAATTCCTGTATGACACAATTCCAAGGTATTTGGCAAGTCATGGTATTTTGGCTTCTTTCTTCATTTCACTTGCGTTAAAACAGATTAAAGCAATCCAAGAAATGCAGAATGTAGGTTTAAGATAAATGCATGTTATAGGGCTGGGGGCTGGTTATGTGCATGTTTTTGCAAAGTAATCTGACCTTAAAAGGTAATTGTCTTAGAATCTTGACAAAATCAGGGATGGAGGACTTCTCTTAAAAAGCATACTTTTTATTCTCTAGGGTTAGCAGAGTGGAGCTTTTAGGACACTGAAAATCAATGGTTAGTCAAAGGGTTTTCCTACTGTCCCCTTTGTTTTCTACTCAAAACCATTTTAAGCAATACCTAGACATTACTCTCATTCATTTTCAGACATCTACAAATAATATCGCTCTTTATAAAATCTTTGAACAGCCTCGGACTCTTATTTACTTGGGTTGAAGTACAGTATGTACAAAGGAATTTGTAGCACACACCTGAGCTCTGTGGTCCCGAGTAGATATCTCAGGTGGTACTCTGCCCTTTACCACCTTCCCTGGAATAGAAAATATAGGCCAGATGACAGTCAGTCATGATTCTCTTCACATTGGAAGCATGCTTACTAGTCAGATTTTCTCTAATAACTGCCCTAACTGGCAAGAGTGCACACATTTTGAACTAAAAGAAAATTCTTACCCGCGTTTTGCAAAATAACGTCTTTCTTTGTTGCAATATTTGTCTTCTGGGAAAGAACTTGCATTGCCTTGTGGTAAATTGCTTAATAATGGTCATGGTCTGTTAATTCCATTTTTCCCCCTAAGAGAGAGGGCAAAAAATAACTGTCTGGTGAACATCAAGATATCTAGGCTCATACTGGAGGGTTGGACCAAAGGTCTCCCAGAACAGCAGTGTTTTATTCTCTAATCAAACATTTGCTTTCCAGAGCAGAGATTTTGACTGGAGTCCATGAACCCTAGGGGAGTCCCTGGCTGGGCTGCAGGATGCTGGAGATCTCTCTAAACAAAGCCTGCACAATCTTTTTTTTTTGAGACTGGCCAGGATGTGCACAATCTTTTTTGTATATACATTTTAATCAGCTTTTTAAAAGCTTTTCTGACTCCCTAAAATCGTCTTCTTTTGCAGCATCCCAGAAGTTAAGGCTTGCTCCTCAAATTATGGTAAAATTAATTCTTAATTCTTATGTGAAACATGCTGTTATCCAATTCCATTTTTCAGAATGGTAAATAAAACAAACATAGAAACACCGAGGAGACAAGAGCAGTATGGGAATACGACTGAGGTTTGCCCTATATATATTTTTTTAATTTAGTGGAACTATATTGATTTCAAAAGCTTTGCACTTAAGCATATTGAAATACCCTTAATTAAAAGAGAAAGATATCTACTTCGAGTAAATGTATGAGAGTGTGCTGGCTAAGGTGTTTGGCTTGTCAAATACAGTAAAAATTACTTACAAATGTTTGGTGATATAATAGAAATACTTTAAAAGACTGAGTTTTTAAATGTGAAGAACCTATATTTCTGGGTAGAGGAACTGGGGTCATTTTCTACTTTCTTTAACTGAGGTTTTCTACAACGCTTAGGTAAAAAAAAAAAAAGAACACACCATTATTCATGTAAGGAAAACCCTGTTTCAGACACTGTTAATAAATTATAACATAATTTATAACAATAATTTGAACACAAATAGTGATAAGAAAGACTCTGAAATACTAAGTATATGGTGGACCTTTGAATAGTAATTTTATAAAACCAGAAAATTGACACTGAACATGTCAGTTTATTTTTATTTCTATTTTTTTAAAGACTAGTTAAGTGTATTAGTGAGACATTTGCTAGCTGAGCTTTCTTGTAAGTTTACATATACCTCTGGAATACTTTTATTCAGGCTTTAACTTGATGTCATCTCATTTTTAGTTAAAAGCAGTTAGTTACTCCAAGAAGCTGATGAAGTTATTCCTATAATTAAATACGTTAGTTTGTTTTTTATGTGGTTCCATAATAATAATGTAAAATATCAAGCACTTACTAGACTCCAGGTTCTGTGTATGCTAAATGTTTTATAAGGATTTTGTCATTTAAGCCTGTCAACAGTTTAGGAACTAGGACTATCATCTCTGTTTTGCAGATGAAGAAACTGAGAAGTGGAGCCCAAAATCTGTGATTCAAGAATCTGCAGTCTTCTACAATACACTAAACTTATATTAAGTAAAATTAAATAGTAAATAAATAAAATAGGGAATTAAGTTACCTATTATAAGTTCCTAAATTTCTATTATAAAGCAAGTCTCAGATATCACATTATTTCATCAAAAGAAATTTTTATTTATTTTTAAGTATTTTGGAGGCTGGCCAGTACAAGGATCTGAATCCTTGACCTTGGTGTTATCAGAGGGGAATTTTTAAATTTTAAAAAATGCAGTTATTTGAATGAGAATTGTATTAGTCAGTTTCCATTTTTTTTTTTTTTTTTTTGGCTTCTGGTTGGTATGGTGATCCGAACCCATGACCTTGGTGTTAAAAGTCTCCACTAACCAACTGAGTTAACCAACCAGCCATATTAGTCAGTATTCTGTCACTTATAACAGAATACCCAAAGCTAGGTAATTTATAAAGAAACAAAATTTATTTCTTATGGTTTAGGAGGCTGGGAAGTCTAAGGTCCAGGTGACGCATTTGGTGAGGGCCTTCTTTTCGGTGACGACTTGCTGCAGAGTCTTGAGGAGGCACAATGGCAAGTGCATCCTAACATGCTCTCTTCTTCTCTTTATAAAGCCACCAGTGTCCTGCCATGATAACTCATTAATCCTCATGGTCCAGTCACCTCTTAAAGGCCCAACCTTTCAAGTACCATATTGGAGATTAAGCTTCAACAAGTTCTTTGGAGGGGATAAACATTCAGACAGTATCAAAAATGATCATTCCATTTGCTGTAGTTTGGATATGATTGGCCTTCTAAAACTCATGTTGGAATTTGATCCCCAATGTGGAAGTGTTGGGAGGTAGGGCCTAGTGGACAGTGTTCAGGTCATGAGGGTGAATCCCTCATGAATAGGTTGGTGCCCTCCCTGGGGTCCAGGGGTGAGTGGGTTCTTGCTTTATTCCTTCCCATGAGAGCTGGTTGTTAAAGAGAGCCTGGCATCTCTCCTCCTTCTCTCTTGCTTCCTCTTGCCATGGGATCTCCTTGCACACTCCGGTTGCCTGCTGCTTTCCGCCATGAGTAGAAGCAGCCTGAGGCCCACCCTAGATGCAGCTGCCCCAGAATCATGAGCCAAATAAACTTCTTTTTCTTATAGATTACCCAGTCTCAGCTATTCTGTTATAGCAACACAAAAACAGACTAATACGCCATGTTATGTAAATATTAAAAATACTTTAGAATTAAAAAAAAATTCCTATGTTTCATCTCATTTAATAATAATATTTGAACTGCTAATCTATTCCTATAATGGAAATGAGAAAACTGTTGTTTTGAGAGAGGTTGTCATTTTCGACAAATTATAAAATGAATAATGACAGCATTGAGACTGAAATTTAGGCCATCTGATAGTGTTAGCCTCTTTCTCCTACACCACTGCAACTTTACAGACTGATGAGTGCTAATGAACTCCAGCCATATCCCTATGCATTGAGTGATAGAAAGGAACTTTAAGGTTCATCCAATGGCTGTCCAGTTAGCTCAGGTGATCAGAGCACAGTGTAATAGCACCAAGGTCAAGCATTTGGATACCTGCACTGGCCAGCCACCAGGAAAAAAAAAAATGGTTCATTCATTTTACAACATAATCTTCCATTATTTTGGGGAAGTTCATCATCCTTTATGTGTGTATAGTGCTGTGTTAGGACATTCTACTGTCAAAACCTTATAGGAAATTATTCTTAGTATCAACAAAGCATTAGGTTAACATGTAATTAGTAAATTCTCTGTTCCAGTTGTGCTGACTCACTTTGTACTACAGGTAGAATTGATCCTGTGACTCATTTCCTGCATGCTGAATTTATGCTTTTATTTTTGTGCTTAAACTTGCTGTTTTTTAAGTGGATACCAAGATGGATCAGGCAGATTCTCGCCTCAAGAAACTTACAAATCTAAAGGTAGAAGTAACGTATGTACGTAAGTATCCCTAATATAAATAAAGTGATACATGTCAAGGTCACATGTAGATAAGTTTCGAAGTTCAGAAGATAATACAAATACCTACCACTTATGAATGACTTCCCTGTTAGGCAACATTTTAAGCTCATAAGTATGTTATTTATATTTATGCTTCAACACACACCTAAAAGGCCAATATCATCAACTCCAGCTATAGGCAATAAAGTTGAGAGTCAGGTAGGAGGCGGCAATCAAATTGGCTTTGGGGGATAGATGGGATTTGTATATCTGGTGAGTTGGGCATCCCAGGTGAAGGAAATAGCTACAGGAAAGCACTGAAAGAGCCAGGGTCAGGGAAGAAGAGAAACGTCCCATGTTCAGGGGTCAGGCGATAGTGAATGGAAAGGTCAAAAACATAATTAAGGCCTCTAATTTGTAATGATGAGGAAAGACACTGAATGGACACACGTTGCCATGTGTACGCTGAGTGAGGAAAATACATTAGAGGCAAGGACAAAGGCTTAAATGTGTTTCTATAAAGTGTCTGCTTATCAGTGAAACTCCAGCGGATCCTCTGAGCAAAGGGAGTGTTTTGGAGAGGCCATGACCTTAGCATGCACAAAGCTCTCTGATTTGTACTTTTTATTTTGAACTGTGGTTCTTTCTTTTTTTTTCATTCAAGACAGTCTGTGGTTAGGTCTCTGCTAGGAGAAATTTGCTGGCATTTCAGCTTTTGTTCAGGCCTTTAGTTAATTATTTAGATAATTATATTATCTACAAAGAATAATTTGATAGTGAGTTAAGCCAAGAAAGACATTTTCTATTTCCTATTGTTTAACCATCTCTGTCTCATGTGGTAGTGATCTAAACAATTCGTTTTTATTATTACCCAGGTTTCTCTTCTTTTTAATTAAACTTGATTGGTAGATTTTTAAATTTTTATTTATTTATTTATCTTTTATTTTTAAGATTGGTAGATTTTTTTTAAAACTTAAAAATCGAGAGAAGTTAGGACAGTGAAACAGTTCCGTAGGGTACCATAATGGTGGATACATGTCATTATACATTTGTCAAAACCCATACAATGAACACCACCAAGAATGAAGCCTAATGTCAACTATGAACTTTGGTTGATAATGACATGTCAATGTAAGTTCATCAATTGTAAAAATGACTGGAGAGGGATGTTGACAGTGGGGAAGCCTGTGTATGTGTCAGGGGGGCAGGGCTGGCCGGTTAGTTCATTGGTTACAGTGTGGTGTTGTAACACCAATGTCTAGGATTTGGATCCCCGTACCGGCCAGCTGCCAAAAACAAACAAACAAAATAAGTATGCTCAGGGCCGGCCCGTGGCTCACTCAGGAGAGTGCAGTGCAGATAACACCAAGGCCATGGGTTCGGATCCTTAAAAAAAAAAAAAAAAGTATGCTCATCTTTGCATTTTAAAATGCTGGGGTGGGGGTACATATGGGAGCTCTCTGTACTTTCCACTCGATTTGGGGCAGCAGGGAGCCTCAGTTTTCATCTGCATGAGGAAAAGCAAGAGTTTCCTTAGAAATATTACACTCTGCCTTGGTGTGAGGAGAGTCTGCCAATGAGAACACGACAGTGAAAAAGTCTTAAGAGTCAGAAAATAATATTACAGAATTCTAGAAGTGCAGATTCATTGTCCTGTACTGATGTAGGCTGGGTTACTTTTCCTATCCCTCGCTTTCCAAAAAGCCTTTTAGTGGCTGTCTTCCCTTAAGAATGCATCTGATTTTGTAATGGAAGTTGGCTCTGAGGGCATTTTTCTTTTTTTACTCTAAAGCTTAAGACACCAAGAAAAACAGGCATACTAATCTAATAAATCTGGAGATAGTGATCTATCGCTCTATACATTGCTGCCAAGTCTCTCTCCCTTTCTCTCTCTCAATTTTTCATTAGCAAAATGTGGCAGTGAAGTCTAGATCCCTGTTTATACGGTTACATGTCCTTTTCCCATCACAGGCCTGTTTGACTTAAGTACTCTACTATCATGGGTTCTTCTATCTCTAAATTCATTTGTTTCTAGTTTGCTTTATTATTTTCACTATTTTCACTGAGTACATTCTTTTGAGTCTTAGTATTAAAAGCTATAACATGAAAAAAATCCTGAAAAACACAATGACGGCAACACTATATTGAGACTTGGAACCAAGATTCTTGGATATTTGTATACGACTGATTTCTGTAGGCCTTGCTATTCTTGATCTTGTATAACTTCATTGACTACAGACAGATTTACATTTGTTTAGGGGCCTGGTTGCTGGGCCAATAATTTCATTTCTTTAAAGAACTATATGACTTAACTAGATGACATGTGATTACAGGAAGGAACTAAATGAGCCAGGAAATGAGGATTCTTGATCAGTCATTTAGTTGCTTGCCTGCAGTGCACAGTGAAATCAATTAAGTCCTCTTATCACAAACCTGGAATTATTCATATCAATCTTACTGAAGAGTAATGAAGAAAATTGGTATGTATTTGTTTGAGAGGGACGAAATAATTAAATATCTTGGATTCAGCTGTTATATTTTTGGCAGAAATACCAATATTTACTTTCAGAATGCTTTATTTCCTAAAAAAGCAAAAACAAAAACCTGAAACTTCTTTTATACATAATCTCTTTATTTTGAAATTTACCATCTTTTTTTGTTTTTTATTTATTCTGAAATTTACCATCTCTTGAGAAAAGATACAGCTTCAGAATTTTTTTCTGCCATTGCAATCTGTGAATCACAGAGAAATAAAGTAAATGTGTAAGAAACTAGGTATGCTCTTCCCATCCTTGAATTCTTTTGTACTTTCAGCATAATTTTTTATTCATTTTTTCATGCTCCATAAAATATCTGTGATGTCTATGTCTGAAGATCTTGTCTCTTGTTTACTTATTTTTTTGTAGCTGGCCGGTATGGGGATCCAAACCCTTGACCTTGGTGTTACAACACTGTGCTGTAACCAACTGAGCTAACCGGCCAGCTCTTGCCTTTTATGTTGCATAATTGTGTGATTTTTAGCTGGTGCCATCTGATTAATCCATTGGCAAATATTTATCTCTATTCTGTTCAAATTGAACATCCTGGAATTACTTGACACACCAAAATAGTACATATTTATTTGGCTGTTTGAATGATTAGTCATGATCTCTAAAATGTTTATAATTTATTTTTTCTATTCGTGTTACTTTTAAATAAGATAGTAAAGCTACATCGTAGTGGGTTGAATTATGTTCCCCCCAAAACTCATTGTAGCTTGAATTGTGCCCTCCAGGTTTTATGTATTAGAAACTCAGCCCCCACTGTGACTGTTAAGAGGGTAGGAAATCATATTATGGCAATTGACAGGTGGAGCCTTGAAGAGGTCATTGGATTGTAGGATGGTGCAGTAGTGAATGGATTAATAATGGTGTTCAGGGGCGTGGTTTTGAGGGATTTAAAAGAAGAGGAGAGTCTGTCTTGTTCTCTCTGCTCTCTCTGCTTCCACCATCTTGCAATGTGAGAGCACTGGGTCACTGTCACCACCACCAGATGGACTTCGGATTTTCTAGCCTCAGAAACTGTAAGCAATAAATTTCATTTTCTTTACAAAATACCAGTTCCGTGTATTTTGTTATAAGCAACAGAACGGGCTAATATGTACATCTGCAAAAGATATTATTTAACAAAATTTTGGGGAAATCAGAGGTGTTTCCTATCAATGCTTACAATATATACTATTGGTAAAGGTTTAGCTGGCTCACCAGTTATCTGAAGGGGTAATATACAATATATTTAACAATCTGTAGGGCATGGGTGCCAACCAAGCAGAATAAGGCATTGGTTTTAGTGCTAGAGAAGATTGCTGGATAATGAGGGGCTCCTGGTAGAGAGGCTGTGGTAGCTGAAGTAGCTCAGAAGGGATGGGAGTAAGATACTCAGAAGCTGTGTTATGTTCCAGTACCTTTACAACAGCATGGCTATGCCAAAAAGACCCAGCTAGCCATCAGCTCTGTTGTTTGAAGCCAAGAGTCTAAGTTCCACCTTAATGTAGGCCAGTCGACAGAAACAGCAATTTACAGTACATTCTAAGAAAGGAGCCGAACCACGCGAGAAAAGAACACAGACTTTGGAGTCAGAAGGCCAAGTTTGGATCATTTTTTTATTGCTTAGTAGCTGTGTGATCCTGGGAAAATGTCTTATCCTCTATGAGTATCAGTTTCCTTTTCTGCAAAGGGGATAGCAATGCCCTCCTTGTAGAGTTGCTGGATGGAAATATGGGTA
>NW_007729555.1:347607-349950 GCF_000696425.1 Galeopterus variegatus
CTTTTCTGCAAAGGGGATAGCAATGCCCTCCTTGTAGAGTTGCTGGATGGAAATATGGGTAAACACCTGGCACAGCACTTGACCTACAGGAAGTGTGCAATCACTGAGCATGAGGCCGGGACCAAAACAGCCTTTTTAGGAACCAAGGATATAACTATGCAGAAGCAGTAGAAATTCTGAGTAATTCTGCATATGGTGCTTCCTTCCCAGTGTCCCCAAAACTACAGTGAGACTCAATGGAAGTTACAATCTGTTTCCTGCTGAACTGTGGGGAAGTAAGGGAAGGTGTGTGCTTGATACTTGAGGCAAAATTAAATGACTAAGAAATGCAACTAGAAAGACTAGACACAACGGAGATAACCAATAAGTAAATGTAGTTGAAATATATTTGGTATCTGGTCAGTAACTTAAATTTGGTAGTATATTAGTCCGTGTCTGTTGCTTGTAACAAAGTACCTGGAACTGGGTGATTTGTAAGAAAACAGAATTTATTGTTTACAGTTTCAGAGGCTGGAAAGTCCAAAGTCCAGAGAAAACATCTGGTGAGGGTCTTGTCCTGGTGGTGACTTCAGCAACTCAGGATATCACACGGCAAATACGGTAGAGCTCAGAGAGAGAGAGACTCACGTGCTCTCCTTTTAAAGCCCTAGAACCACACCCATGACCACCATTATTAATCCATTCACTAGGCCCTGTCCTTCAATCTAACTACCCACCTTTCAATTGTCATAATAGGATTCCCACCCTCTTAACAGTCACAGTGGGGATCAAGCTACTAATACATGAAACTTGGGGGACACAATCCATATCAGGTAGTAATAAGAAATTGAGTAACTGTAGCAGACAACTGGCACCTTTTCAGCATTGATGATACTTTATTGACTTGCAGTACGTGTTTTATAATCCTGTGTGTGGCAATAACTTATCCGAATGACCTTTAAAAGATAAAATCTTGAGGTGTTCGCTTTTTTATCAAGATAATAATCCTTTGAAAAGACAAGCCTTCATAAAAGTAGGTGGCCATGTACATCTGTTTTATTTTCTTGCTCTGGAGGTCTTCATTGTTGACTGTCATTCATGGGTTTTGTAGAGTGTTGAATGTTTCTGTGCTTGGTGGTTGGTGACCTTCCCATACAATATTTCCCTGTTGCATTTAGTGATGATGTTGCTTGGACTCTTGTATGACTTATTATCTTGTGAAGGAACTTGGAGCTCTGCAATTTAAATCTATCTTGTTAATCCTTCCTTGTTCTACTGGTGGAAAGTAACCCTAAAATTTCCTACTCTCAAAGGCATTCTCTGTACCAGTGATTTTAACCTAATATCTTTGAAGACAGCAATTAACTTAGTATATTTAAGTAGCTACGTTTTTCATCTGCATATTCTGAAATGACACTGATCATTTGTGTCACATGCTACCTACATCATGGAGAAATTTAATCCTTAAAAGTTTTTTGAGGATTAAGGGCTTCCCTAATATAGGCACCCAGTGCAAATTGGTGGGTTGTTTATTTAGACAGGGCCCATTAAAATGTTCCTCCGAGGTGTTTGAATACATTGAATTGGTGACTCTTGATATTTTTTTCCCATCCCTACTTCTGTTGAAACACTTACAAATAAGCAGGGTTTTCCAGTCTTGTCAGGCTTCTTTTGCCAAATATGCTTCATTATGTAACTGGGTGAGGTGTGCATTGCATCTTACATAAGAACAGGTTTTTCTGTCATTTATTCAGCTGGATTAGGCTACTTCTCTTCTTCGTGTGTGGGGCGGGGAAGGTGTTGGTAAAAGCATTAGTTAAATTGCCTTTGTGCTTTAGAACTGATGAGCTAAAGTTCTTAACATGTTTAACACCAAGGAAATCAGCTCTACTGTATTTGTGTTTGAAATGTTTAGAGAGTTATCTAAAATAAATGAAATATCAAGTTATTGATTTGTATGGGTCAGTTCATTAATATAAAAGGTAGTGTAGAATATTATTTTTATTTCTGCTATGAACTGATTTTATCTTTTGACTTTGGAGTTATAGTGGCAATAACATAAATGACTATTAATTTTTCTCTGCAGCATGACTAAAAAAATTCTTAATTGATTTATTACCGAACTCCCAAATATTTATTTACTTATTATTTATTTTAACATTTACTTGTACATATTTGTGGTGTACAGTGTGTTGTTTCAGTACATGCGTACGCTGCACAATGATTCACTTAGGGTAGATAGCCCGGTTTTGTACCTGCTAGCCCCCACTTCTCTCCCTGACTCCCTTCCCCTCCTGGCCTCTGGTAACCATTATTCTATTCTCTACTTCTATGAGAACCACTTTTGTGTGTGTGTGTGTGTGT
>NW_007729555.1:350681-352578 GCF_000696425.1 Galeopterus variegatus
TGTGTGTGTGTGTGTGTGTTTAGATTCCACATATGAGTGAGATCATGTGGTATTTGTCTTTCTGTGCCTGACTTAAGTCACTTAACATGATGGTTTCCAGTTCCATCCATGTTGCTGCAAATGATAATCATTTATATATATATATATAGCTGAGTAGTATTCCATTATGTTAATATACCACAGGTTTGTTGCTGTTTTTTTTTATACATTCATCCATTGATGGACTTTAGGTTGATTCCATCTCTTGGCTTCGTGAATAGCATTTCGATGAACATGGGAGTGCAGGTGTCTTTTTGATATGTTGATTTCATTTCCTTTGGGTATATACCCAGTAGTGGGATTGCTGGATCATATGGTAGTTCCACCTGTAGTTGTTTGAGAAATATCCATACCGCTTTCCACAGTGGCTGTACCAATTTACATTCCCACCAACGACGTAGAAGGGTTCCCTTTTCTCCGCGTCCTTGCCAGCATTTGTTATTTCTGTCTTGTTGATAATAGCCATTCTGACTGTGAATTCCCAAATATTCAATAGGTAGAACCAAGAGAGTGAATAGCTTATTAAACATAAACCTACTCGACTCAAATTCTTTTTAGAACCAGGCAGGTTATAATCAATACATTACTGACCAGAATCTAAGGAAAAGTGAAATTGTTGACTTCACATGACTTCTATGAATTACAATATAGTTTGGAAATGATTTATAGATTTTTCTTTGGTCTGAAACATATTCTAGCTAAGTTTTCAAAACTGCTAGGAAGTCTCCCTGAGGATTCATAGAAGAATGAGTGTGAAGCTGTGCTGCTCTTATCCTTCACCACCATGACTCAAGAGTCAACAGATACTCGAACTTCCCCCAAACTCAGACTTGGGCATAGGTGAAACTTAACAGCCACTATATAAGATTAGAGGACCATAGGAAGCTTCTCTCTCTCTCTTTCTCTCTTTCTCTTTCTCTCTCTCTTTTTTTTTTTTCTTTATCATTTACAGGCTAGTGGTGGCACCATCTTTCTCCCTCTAAGTCACCAGAAGGAAATCCCAAATACGAGAACATTGCTTTGGGTTACACACCAAACAGGTAAATTGTCCCCTGGATGGACCACCTGAATCTATTCTTAAAAAAAAAAAATTATATATATGGTATATATATATATATATATATAGTACTATATATAATATAAAAAATTATATATATGGTATATATATATATATATATATAGTACTATATATAATATATATATATATATATAGTACTATATATAATATATATATATATATATATATAGTACTATGACTTCTCTGTGTCTCAATTTCCTCATCTGTAAAATGGGGATAATAGTAGTACCCACCTTACAGAGTTGTTATGTGGAGTAAATATTAATACATATAAAGTCCTTAGAACAATGCCTGCCATAGAATAAGCCCCCAATTAAATGTATTTATCACCTAGATGGAAAATGGAATAAACCATTTCCCACAAAGCTGTCAGCAAAGAGTGACAGAAGAGTGGAGGGGATCCGAACTGGGTAAGTTTGGTACTACAGAGTCAGATTAGATAGCATTGGGGCAGAAGGAGGGGCACACCATGATTGAGGTTGATCCTGTTTGCTTAGGAGGTCACTTCTTGTGGGGACAGCGTTTCCCAGTGCATGGCCAGGGTAAGGCAGGGGCAATTCTCTGAATTTCCTTTACGGGAGTTATGTGTTTGCCTTCGGACTGTTGTCATCTCTGAGCACAAGCCCCAGGGTGGGCAGCCTTTGAAGGATGCCACTTTCTTCCACTCCAGAAATAAAAGGGACTCTCCTTTTCCATGCTCTTGATTCTTACCTCCATATGGAAAAAAGCATATTGCATACTTCTTTAAGCTTGTGAGGACAGATACTTTTCTTAACCAAC
>NW_007729555.1:353616-364763 GCF_000696425.1 Galeopterus variegatus
GGAAAAAAGCATATTGCATACTTCTTTAAGCTTGTGAGGACAGATACTTTTCTTAACCAACCTCTCTAAACAAGGAAGCACAATGTCTCCTTCAGATGTATATTTAGAAATGTTGCCATGGCCACTGTTTCCAGTTTGGTTGTCTGCCATTTGGCCATTGCAGCGTGCAGGTGAGATGTTTCCAGTAGCCGCATCACACCGTGTTTCGGCCAATATGGTGGGGAGATGAGGAACCCGGAACAGCTGTTGCTGCTATCAGCATCCTTGCTGATGGCTTTATGATTTTACTTAAATTGGGTAAGTTGCTTGTTCTTCCTGAGATTATATTCTCTCNCATATTTTTTATTTTTTAAAATTATGAAATATTATAGACTTATAAGAAGTATAGATAATAGCATAATAAATACCTAATGTACTGATCACTTGGTTTAAGAAAATCACAATCACAATTGTGCCCCTTATGAAACCTCTCACTTCCTACTATTCTTTCCTTCTGTCCTTTCCAGTTTTTATACTTTTACTATATACATATATAGACTTAAAAAATTATGATGTTTTTGACATGTTTTAATTTTTATATAAATAGTATCATACTGTATATATCCTTTCTCTTAAAAAAAGTTTGAAACACTTTTTGTGTTGCTTAGCAATATATTTTTTAGATTTAATCATGTTGACAGATATAGCTCTGTTTTATTCACTTTCACTGATGTTTGTTATTTTACTAGGTAAATAAATTTAAAAAATTTTCCAGCCATTCTCATATGGATAATTTCAATTTTAAAAATATTGTATTAAATATTCTTTTACTAGGTAAATAAATTTAAAAAATTTTCCAGCCATTCTCATATGGATAATTTCAATTTAAAAAATATTGTATTAAATATTTTACATTTCTCCTTATCTCCTTATGCAAGAATTTCTTTAGGAATATATATGTGGGAGTAGAATTGGTGGGTTATAAGGTACTATAATCTTACCAAGACTAGATGTGGCCAAATTGTTCTTTAAAGTGATTGTACCAATTTACACTCTCCCCTAGCAGTGTTCCTGTTGCTCCACATTCTCATTAAAACTCATCATCAGAATTTTTTATTTTTGCCAATCTGATTAGTGTGAAACAGAGTATCTTATTGTTTTAATAGGAATCTGCCTGATTGCTACTGAGGTTGAATGTCTTTCTTTATATTTATTGGCCATTCAGATTTCTTGTTGTGAGAATTATGTTATATCTTCTTTACTCATATTCTTAATGATTTATAGGAGTTCTTTATAATATTTGGTCACTAATCCTTTTTTCTGTCAGTTTGTGGCTTGTCTTTTGATTTTTAAATGTTACCTTTTAATTAACAAAACGTATATTAGTTAAAATTATTTAAAATTTTTTCTGTTTAACAAAGTTTTTTATACCCTGAGATTATAAAACTATTTTCCAATTTTTTTCCTAAATGTTTGAAAGGTTTTTTGTCTCCATTTAGTTTCTAACCTATCTTCAATTGAATTCTGTAAATTGTGTGGGTAGGGATCTAATTTTATTTTATTTTTACATATGCATAATGGATTATTCTAGCACAATGTACTGAATGCAACTTTCCTGTGCTAAGAATGGGTTATTCTGTTTGAATTTGTTTTCCTTATTGAAACTAAGGAGTCAGGTTACTTTCAATTTGGGGAAACTTAAGACATTATTTCTCTGAATATTTTTCTTCCTGCATTCCTTCTATTTTCTCTTCCTGGAACTTGTATTAGCGAATCGAACCTTCTCATTCTATCTTCCATGCTTCTGAGCTTATTATTCATGGTTTTCACATCTTTACTTCTTTGTCTTGCCTTCTGTGCAATTTTCTCAAATTTAAGTTCCCTCTTACTAATTCTTTCTTCAGCTGTGTCTAATATACTGTTTAAAATTTCAATTAAGTTTTAGTTTCCATAACTATATTTTTCATTTACCCAAGTTCTATTTTTTCTTTTTCAAATCTATCTCACCTTTTTTTATAGTGTCATTATTTTTACATGCGTTCACTGTTTCCTTTATCTTTAATCACTGAAACATACTTATTTCTATCTCTCAAAATTATCAAAATTATCAAAGTTCTCAGAATTATCTGAGAATAATAATCTGAGTTGTTCTTAGCATATGTTTAGTAGATTGATTTTCACTATGATTTCCTTGTTTTTTTGTAAATTTTGAATTAATGAACTTAAGTGGGGCTTTTTGGTGGGAATCTCATACAACCTCCAGAACAGATTTTAATTTTCTTCTACCAAGGATATTACCAACTTGGTAGCACTTTGTTGTTGTTGTTGTTAGCTTTTGGGCTTAGACATCTTCAGACAATTGAATCACTTGTGATTATACATATTTTTGGAGGGATTATTTTCTTTCCCATCCAGACCTTGGACCAAGATAAAGTCTTCCTTAGAAGCCAAAGCTCCATTTTTCTTTCCTCAAAAAGACTATCTATTACTTACATGGTCATTAAGACCATATCCCTTTGTTTGCAAAGACATGCAAAACCCTGTAGTACAGCATTATCAGCTTATTCTTACCTTTCTGCTTTAAATTTCTTTGTCATGTTTGGCAACTATAGATTTATCTTATTATACTTAGTTATACAGCAGGAACATTTTCAGGTTTTCCTGACATCCTAATTGCCAAAAAGAAAGTCCATTTGCTTGCCTCTGCAAGCTTGGCTATCCAGGTAAAAGTCTTGGGTTAGAAAGAAAATGACTTAAACAGTAATCGAGCCATACAATCATAGAGTATAATATAAATACATTTACTTTATAAGCGTACAATATATACACTTTAAATTCATATTATGCTTTTGCCTACATTTAATTGTATTTTCAGGAAAATAACTTGTTCTTGACTGAAAATGTTTTTGTTCTTTCAACAGGTAATTTCTAAGTGTCCACTATCAGCACAACAGCCTGTGATGCAGTTCAGATTCCAGCGTATCTCTCTCAGCTGAAAGATAAACAAACTGATGTTTGAATTAGCAAAATGACAATCGATGCTGTGTGTATCTTCCCTGTGAAAAACGTGTCCTTAAAACAAAACAGAAAAGAGATTAAATGGTGCTGGAATTTTGACAATGTTGTCTTCAGCTGCTACCCACCGAAAGCAATGAGTCCCATTGTTGTTTATTAACTGGACATGCAGCTTTGTGGAGCACAAAGGGCTCATGACCTATATTTGATTTTATCTCTTTACAAGGAATTATTGACTCATGGGAAGACTCAATAGATATATCTACACTTGTGCATATGTGTATGTTCATTTGGCTTCCTCAGAAGCAGTATCCTGTTGTTTGTATCAATCCTCTAGAAAATTAACTTTTCCAATTCTGCAAGCTTGGTTAACTTAGCAAGAGAATGCACAAGGACACCCGTTCACATCTATTGATTTGGGAGAGAGATACAGCAAGAATATTATGGGTAATGCCCATCATCCAGGCCCACTTCTCCTGAAAGGTCACCACAAAGAAGTTTGAAACAAAATGTTCTCAAGAAAAAATAATCAGAATTGACAAAATAATTGAAATCTTATGGCTGTACAAGAAAGTTTCTATGCCTTTCAATGGCTAAGGTACCTCTAGGTATAAGGATCAAACAATAACTACTCCTTGAGCCAACAGAGACCATAGGAAATCTGCTTCAAGATCACTGTGACCTTGAACTGAGCTGCAGCACAAGCAATCTCCACATCACTCTTCCTATGGCCCCAAACTATTGTGAGTTGGCTCAGGAGCTACGAAGGACTATAAAGACAGAAGGGCAAATGCCCATTACTGCATTGTTGTGGCATCTCTGACATTTCTCTCACCAATGCCTGATGTGTTCATGGGACCCCCACAGCCAAGGGTGACAGAAAAGCTGTGGGACTCTTTTGCTTCTCCCATGGTTAAGTTGTCTAGCAGGGCTGAGATGTTGCTATCTTTCCTAGAATTGAATTTGTTATTTCTTTGACCCCATAAATCATTAATGAATGAGTGATTTATTTAAAAATACTTACAGTCTACTAGGTGCTTGGATGAAGTGACAGAGGCAATTCAGAGATGGTTCCTGCCCTAAAGGAATTCACAGGATGGTGTAGGAGGCAGAGAGGTCGATGAGTCAGTTCCATACAATATGATGAAGCAATGTGGACAGAGAAGGGGCACACAGGAATATCGGGGAGAAGGTCAGAAAGGGATTTCTGGAGGAGGTGACCTTCGACTTGAGCAAGAAGGGATTTTCCCGTGTGTTTGCTAAGTGAAGTCTCCTTGACCATGAGAGAAAAGCGAAACTTATGTACCCCTTGGGTAGGAATGCAGCAGGTGTGGCTATTTCTTGAAGCTAATTGTTCCATTTGAGTCTTCTAGTTTTTGTTTTGTTTTGTTTTTATTATGTTGGTAACTTAGCTCCTACTATGTACAGTGTTATTTTCAGAAGCAAAAGCATTTCATCTAATGGCTTAGACTACATTGCATATTGATAAATAAAAATAAAAATAAAAAATAATTCTTAAAAAATGGCTTAGATGTTTTATATCATAATGACACCTAGAGAGTATGTGCTCCATCACCCACTCCTGGTCCAGGGCTGCCTTGCTGGGAGGAGATGGCATGAGAGGATGACAATGGACGTTTTCTATTCAGTCTCTCTCCTCTCAGGCAATGTATCAACTGAGAGAGACCTATAGTGGCTGTAGTCTGAATACCAGCCTAGGATCAGTGTGAAACTAAATGCACCTTATAACTAATGATTGGAGCAAAGCTTTGCCATTTGCTTTGGACTCTGTTGGTGAGTAGAGGAATTAAACAATGGAATGAAATGAAGAAGAGTAGCTTTAGGATGGAGGCATGGAAAATAGATGTCAATCCCCATCCCAATGAATGGACAATTTCCTACATTTTGAAAATTCTGCTTTTTATTGCTAAAAGGAAACAATTTATCTTGACATGAATTCATTAAGTACTAACTCTTGGAGAGTTGCCTTAATGAGTGCTGGGTTTACAGTGATGAAAAAGACTTATTTATACCTCAAGATGCTCTCAATGTAGATGGACTCTTAAACAGATAATCATAATTCAGTGATAGAGTGGATTTGACTAACACATGAAAAGAGTATATCCCCATGGTCTTATTAGCACTGATTTCCCAGAGCAGGCATGATAAAATGTGGGAGACTCAGCTGGGTCCTGCTTCTCTATCCTAGATCTGCCCAGAGCTGTGTGTCATTCCGCAGTTTTGCTTGCATACCACAGCTCCAGATCACGGTCATAATTAATAATGTCTATCAGTTTATTTCACCGCTTTTGTAGAATTGCCCTGCTGCATGTAAATTCTGCTCTATAACCAACAGAATTAGACTCTGTCTCCAAACTACCTCTGTATTTGGAAACTCTGCCTCTGCTCTGTGTCTCTCAACATTAACCTTGGCCCCAATTTATCCTCAGTCATTGATCTTGTCCTCTTCCTCCATTCAAAATCATTTAGCCAAGTCCTGCCATTCTTGAACCTCTGTGTCTTTCAGAGAGATATAGCTAAAATAAAAAAGGCAAAAAGTACTCATAGGAGTTGCAACCTGGCCAATTATACTCATTAGTGCAAATTGCAAAAATCGAGCCAGGGTCCCGAAAGGACTGAAGGTGGCAGCAGAGGAACAAGCATACTTTCTGCTCTTGATGCTGAAAAAAGCCAAATGCAGGAATTCTGGCTTCACTCAATTTTCTCTTACGTCTGTATTATTTCTCTTCATGTTTCCATTCCTCTTCTTTTTATCCCTTTCTAATTCAGCCTTTTATTTTGCTTCTCTGATTCTCTTTCTCCACGTCTTCCCAATTGCTTTTGAAGGCTTTGTGCAAGCAGAGATATTGTTTCTAGTTGATTTTTTTCCCTACCCATCAAGAAAAATTAAATCTGCCATCCTGCGTTTTCAACCCATTTACATCTTACTTAAAAAACTGGACTCTAGGAACTCAAGCTACAAAGTTCATTCTCCATCGTCTTTAATACAAAACTTACAGAAATCATAGGGGGGGATGGGTAAAATTAGCAAAGATGTGATCTCAGGCAATTGCTGGTAGAATTTTCAGCAAGTGGCTCATCTGCTTTAGTGTCTTCATCAGGGTTGGGCCGACTATTGCCCACTCGTCAAATCTGGTCTGCTGTTTGTTTTGTAAATAAAGTTGTATTGGAACATAGTCATGTTCATTCCTTCACATATTGTCTATCAGTGTTTTGCAGTTGGCAGCAGAATTGAGTAGTTGTAACACAGACAGTATGGCCTGCAAAGCCTAAAATATTTACTTTCTAGCCCTTTACAGAATTTGTCCATCTCTGCTTTAGGAGGCTGTGTTAGTATGCCGAAGTTAAATTACACTGCAGTAGCAAATAATTGCAAAACTTCAGTGGTTTGCAACAAAGGGTTATCTCACTCGCATGGCATAATCTTTGAGTCAGCTTGGATGCCCACTCCAGGATGCATGCTAAAGAAGCAGCCCCTATATGGAACACCCCTGAGAGCCCACCGAACCTGCACTCACAGAGCCTGCAGCCTGGAGCCAGCCGGAGGGTGTCCTGTTGGCGGTGGCTCAGGGAGGGGCTCTACTCACGCACGTGGCCCCGTCTGCCGGCCCAGTCTCCAGGCTGGGCAGTGGTGGCCCAGGAGCTCGGGTCTACTTTCAGAGTACCCCCTGCAGCCACAGAGGAGAGCCCCAGTGGCGTGGATGATGAGGCCCAGTGAGGTTCCAAGAGGAGCTAGGGAAGCGTCTCAACCTAAAGGAGTGGATCCTGGAGCAGCTCATGGGCCTCTGTGACTTCCAAGAAGGGGAGATTCCAGGTCTGGAGATTGATGTGGACGAGCTCCTGGACATGGAGAGTGACTATACCCGGCCAGCCAGGGTCAAGAACTGCTGGTTGACTGCTACAAACCCTCTGGGGCCTTCACCTCTCACCTGCTGGACAAGATCTGGCATACAGAAGCTGAGCACACCCAGAAGTAAGGATCCCTGATCCAGATGAAGGGTGGCTCCCACAGGACAATCACCATCCCCCAACCTCATAGCAACAGGGACAGTTTGAAACAGTCAGAGCAGTTTTTTCTTTCTCTTATCATGTCTTCTCCCACCTTCACGCACTCTGTAGGCCTCTCCTCCTCTTCCCCTGAGCTCTAGCGGCCCCAGCTTGGCTGTTGTTGCTTTTTTATAGTTGTAAGTTGGTTGATTTGTGGGAGACAGTGATGATGGAGACCATCTATTCTGCCATCTTGACCAGAAATCCTTTGTGTTTTTATAATTTTAATAAATCTAGGATATGCCTTTGGTGCAAAAAAATAAATAAATAAAAGAAGGTGGAATCACAATAACTCTTAAAACTTCTTTTAAGAGGTACATGTCACTTTCACTCATATTTCACCTGCCAAGCAAGTCACAAGGTCAGACCTGGGGAAAGAGTTATATTCCTCCTGCAGGGACCTCTGGGAGGGAGGGGCCTGGTTAGGAAGAGCCAGAGAAAACTTTGACAATAATACAATCTATTACCATGCCTATTCAGTCTTTGTTAAAGGTTCACTACAAAAATGAAAACTTTTACAAAGCCTTGGGGCAGAAAGCTAATTTTTGTCTTTTCTTCCCTCAGAGCATATTAAACAGTCTAAGTTCTACAAAGAGTACAACCTCAGACTTCTATGTGTTCTGGGGGTGAAAAGGGAACCTCAGAGCTTGTGGATTCCTGGTGAGACCCTCCACCTTACCCTTTCCCATCCTCCACTCACAGCCTCCCACTCATAATTTGCTTTGAGAGTCTCAGGACTAATCTTACACTCCCCTCATCCCCATGTCACAGATCACAGGGTTCCCTAAGAGGGATATCTGAGATCAGGTGGTTCATGGGGAGTGGGGGGCTACTCTCAGCATGACCAGTGGTGGGCAGGGAGGGGATTGGGCTGTGCAGTTGCAGCAGGGGCCTCTACAGATCCTGCACTGCTCGGAGGAGCTTGGAAGCTCTGATGGTCCTGCAAAGTGGCAGCCAATGAGGTGAGCCAAAGGGCCATATGTCTGTGTTGACCAGTCATTGGGTGGAACTGAGGCCAGAAAGGAGTGCGACATGGGGCAAAGTGTCATATGCAATTCCTGGAGAGAGACACAGATAAAAGCTGTCAGGGCCAACCCTACCAGCTGCTGGGACATGATTGCTTCTTCAGTTCTGGAAAGGGGGTGGGGATCTGGGGTGAGAAGCTGATGGGACTTTTTGTGTTTTTATTTATTTATTTAATTTTATTAATTTTTAAAATATTCTATGATGTCGTTGCAGAGCAGTTGGGAGGGAGGGGGACAGGGGAAAGGGGAAGGAAATGGGATAGAAAAAAGAGGAAGGAGGAGGGGTGGGATTGAGGCCTGTGGCACCCCCCACATTCCCACAGGGGAGATGGGGGGGAAGAAGGGCGGTTTCCAGTGGTGGCTTGGTCATTGCCGGACTGGGTGCAAATATCAGGGGGGTGTAGCAAAAGCCCTTGCCCCTCACCTTCCCAGCTCGGGAACACAGGACCCTTCTTGCTGCGGTTTGGTGGTTGTTGCTGGGCTGGCTGCGGGTGTCGTGGGGGCATGGCTGAGGCCCTCAGCCCCACACCAGCCCAGCTCGGGAGAGCCCGGGGTGCTTCCTGTGGTGGCTCAGTGGTCATCGCTGGGGTGGTTGTGCTTGTTGGGGTGTGTGGCTGAGATCCTTGACTTCCACCCTCAGGATTGGTTGCAGGCGTTGAGGGCATTGATGATGCCCCCAGCCCTCTTCCTTTTCTGATTTGGTAGCCCAGGGGACTTCCAATCCTTTAGGCAGTGGTGGCTTGGTCATTGCCGGACTGGGTGCAAATATCAGGGGGGTGTAGCAAAAGCCCTTGCCCCTCACCTTCCCAGCTCGGGAACACAGGACCCTTCTTGCTGCGGTTTGGTGGTTGTTGCTGGGCTGGCTGCGGGTGTCGTGGGGGCATGGCTGAGGCCCTCAGCCCCACACCAGCCCAGCTCGGGAGAGCCCGGGGTGCTTCCTGTGGTGGCGCAGTGGTCATCGCTGGGGTGGTTGTGCTTGTTGGGGTGTGTGGCTGAGATCCTTGGCTTCCACCCTCAGGATTGGTTGCAGGCGTTGAGGGCATTGATGATGCCCCCAGCCCTCTTCCTTTTCTGATTTGGTAGCCCAGGGGACTTCCAATCCTTTAGGTGTTATAGGTGTTTGTTGGTGAAATGAGACCTTTGCTAGTTAATATCAAACTTTATCTCTGTTTGTGGGTACTTTGTTTTTTCTTTCAGTTCTGTGTTGGATTATTTGCTGTTCCCACCACTCAAACTCTGTGTTGGAACTAATTTGCTGTTCTTTGTTTACTTCTAAAATGGGGAACTTCCTGTATGGACCAGTACTTGAGCTGTGTGGTTGAGCTGCTTTGCTGCTGATTCCCTGGGGAAGGCTGTTCGTGCAGCTCAGGTTTTAATGGTTGACTTTATAGGTACTTCCGGTTCTAGTGAAATCTGGTGTACCTGAGTTGTATAGAAACACTGGTGTGGGCCTGAGTCTTTTCATCAAACTGTACCCCATGCAATTCTGTATTCCTGAACAGTCTCCTCTGAGTGGTTCTACGTTGATTGGGGGTAGATCAGCTGTCCTTGCTGTGTCCCAGTTTTCTCCTGGTGGGCCCGTCTCCCCCACTGCCTGTGCTCTGAACACTTCCCATGGGATGGGCCATGCTCTAGTCCCTTGCGATGACAAGGGCATCTGAATGGCTCCTTTTTTTCAGTTGTTGTGGCTCTTTGCTCCTATGTGGGTCCACGGTCTTGCTGGCATGGATCCACCAAGGCCCTCCTCTCCCCTGCTACCTCCATGCAACTTCATCTGAAGGGCACAGCTGTGGCTTTTGCTGGCTCTGTGCTCTGTGTGCTCAGCAGCTCCAGCCTGGAAGTGGCCGGAGTTTGAAACAGTCAGAGCAGTTTTTTCTTTCTCTTATCATGTCTTCTCCCACCTTCACGCACTCTGTAGGCCTCTCCTCCTCTTCCCCTGAGCTCTAGCGGCCCCAGCTTGGCTGTTGTTGCTTTTTTATAGTTGTAAGTTGGTTGATTTGTGGGAGACAGTGATGATGGAGACCATCTATTCTGCCATCTTGACCAGAAATCCTTTGTGTTTTTATAATTTTAATAAATCTAGGATATGCCTTTGGTGCAAAAAAATAAATAAATAAAAGAAGGTGGAATCACAATAACTCTTAAAACTTCTTTTAAGAGGTACATGTCACTTTCACTCATATTTCACCTGCCAAGCAAGTCACAAGGTCAGACCTGGGGAAAGAGTTATATTCTTCCTGCAGGGACCTCTGGGAGGGAGGGGCCTGGTTAGGAAGAGCCAGAGAAAACTTTGACAATAATACAATCTATTACCATGCCTATTCAGTCTTTGTTAAAGGTTCACTACAAAAATGAAAACTTTTACAAAGCCTTGGGGCAGAAAGCTAATTTTTGTCTTTTCTTCCCTCAGAGCATATTAAACAGTCTAAGTTCTACAAAGAGTACAACCTCAGACTTCTATGTGTTCTGGGGGTGAAAAGGGAACCTCAGAGCTTGTGGATTCCTGGTGAGACCCTCCACCTTACCCTTTCCCATCCTCCACTCACAGCCTCCCACTCATAATTTGCTTTGAGAGTCTCAGGACTAATCTTACACTCCCCTCATCCCCATGTCACAGATCACAGGGTTCCCTAAGAGGGATATCTGAGATCAGGTGGTTCATGGGGAGTGGGGGGCTACTCTCAGCATGACCAGTGGTGGGCAGGGAGGGGATTGGGCTGTGCAGTTGCAGCAGGGGCCTCTACAGATCCTGCACTGCTCGGAGGAGCTTGGAAGCTCTGATGGTCCTGCAAAGTGGCAGCCAATGAGGTGAGCCAAAGGGCCATATGTCTGTGTTGACCAGTCATTGGGTGGAACTGAGGCCAGAAAGGAGTGCGACATGGGGCAAAGTGTCATATGCAATTCCTGGAGAGAGACACAGATAAAAGCTGTCAGGGCCAACCCTCCCAGCTGCTGGGACATGATTGCTTCTTCAGTTCTGGAAAGGGGGTGGGGATCTGGGGTGAGCACCCCTGTCTACTCCAAGCACTTCTAGAAGTGCAGGACTCAGGGTGCCTAGGT
>NW_007729556.1:0-17834 GCF_000696425.1 Galeopterus variegatus
AAAAAGGTAGGCAGGAAACTAGGCTTATTCACTCTTCTGCCATCTGTGGAATCTCCTAGAAGAAAAGTGTTGGAGAATTTGATGAGATTTGGAGAGAACATGCGGGAGTTCTCTCCTACCAGCACATCAATGGGGTTTTGTTCATTTGCTTAGCTGTTTTCTTTGTTTGATGTCCCTTCTAACCATTCATCCACTCACCTGTTTATTCTTTCATTTGCTCATCACCTACCCTTCTATTCATCTAACCATCTATTCACCCATCCTCATAACTAACCCCCACCCAACCATCCATCCACCCATCCACCACCCACCCACCAGCCCACCCATCCAACCATCCGCTTGTCCATCCATCCAGCCAGCCATCCACCCGTCCATGCATGCCTCCATCCCAAGCACCCATACCCCCATTTACCTAAACAGTCTACCACTTTGTGCCAAGATTTGTGAGATAGGGCCAAGGCATTCAAGGATTCACTGGTAACAGGCATGTTTGTGATACAAACAGATAAATTATAACTCAGCTAGAGTGATCGGGGCACCTCAAGATCACTGAATAAGTTCATGGTGGGGCTGGGATCCCCAAGCCCAGAAACCCCTGACTCCTCATCTCTCTTTTCTCCTGCTTTGGCAGCATCTGAACCATCTGTGAAATGAGTACAATCAAAGCTGGCTATCTGTGAATAAAGACATCATTCCCTATCAAACAGAAGGTGATAAGCTGCTTTAATAAAGAATAAAAAGCCTGACCCTAGCATGAAAGAATAAAAGTAAATGTTTATCCAGCTCCTACTGTATGCCAGGATGGTTCTTACATTAACTTAACACTGACTTGTTCTTTTTCATATTCCTCAAATTCTACAAGGTAGAGATGCTCTGCCCATTTCACAGATGGGGAAACAGACTCAGAGGGGTGGATGGGGTTCCCGCAGCGGGGAGTGGCAGCACTGGGACGCGAACCTGGGCCTGGCTGGGTCTGGGGACCGAGTTCTATTTCTTCCTTCTGCTCCATGCTGCTCGGGCTGGGCTCAACCCATTTAGCACTCCTCAAATTCCACTGAGTCTCCAAATGAGGCACATTTCAAATACGTAGTACAATGGCTACAGGGAGTGCTGTTGAGGGTCTGGGGACTCAAGTGGCAATTCATGAACCTGCCGATCAGACATAATAATAACACCAATATCTTCTGTTTCCTGAGCCCTGACTGGGCACACAGCACTACCAGAATATTGCCCTAATCGTTACCGTGACCCTCATTTTATAGATGAGGAAACTGAAGCTCAGAGAAGAAAAGCCACACAACAAGGAGGAGGCAAAGCCACCTCCCGAACCCTGTCTCCCGAGCCTGCGTTCTTCTTAGATAGCCCTAATGGGGGACACCGCATCTTGGCTCGGGCTGCTCCACGCTCCCCAGGGCCCGTAGAGAACAGTACCGGCTTTGTCCCAACTTCTTCCCTTACTCAGCATCTGGGTGGGCCACGGTGGGAGACAGCTGGAAAGTGATGTGGCTCCCAGACTGATGAGCGCCATTATCGTCCCTTCATGGCGCTAATAACCATGCAGGTGCGTGGAGAAGGACCGGAAGATGGATGGTGTCTCCACCTCCCCCACCACAACCAGGCCTGTCTCTGATGTTCCTTGGAGAATGTGGCTCCTGGGCCACGTCAGGAGAGGGCACACAAGGGCAGGGGCACACAGACCTCGGCCAAAACATTCTACCTATTTTACGGTGAAGGAAACTGAGTCTAGGCTAAATTGGAACAGCCCTACCAGAGGCAACTTCATATCCCAGCAGTCAGCCCAGGGCCTGGCATTTAAATAAGGCAAAGGCTGGGCCGGCCCGGTTGCGCACTGCTACAGTGTGCCGCTTGGGAGCGTGGCGACGCTCCCGCCGAGGGTTCGGATCCCACATACAGACCGGTTCCCGCTCACTGGCTGAGCGAGGTGCGGGTGCAACACCAAAGGGTGCGATCCCGTTGCCGGTCCCGGTCCGGTACGGGCGTGACACTGAGGGTTGCGATCCGTTGCCGGTCACGAAAAAAGACAAAAAGGAAAAAAACATAAATAAAAAAAATAAATAAATAAGGCAAAGGTGATGAGAAAAATCCTAGTAATGACGGCGACCTTGACCATGTGCCCAGAACCCTAAACACTGATGGGCGGCTCCTTGTTTGATCATGGGGCAACCGCATGATGTAGGTGCTGTCCCCATTTTACAGGTGAGGAAGTCGAGTCTCAGTCCCATAAGTAATTTGCCCAAAGACACAAGATTGCAAGAGGTGGGGATGGGATTTGAACGCAGGACCAGCTGAGCTTCAGCCTTTTTATCTCTAAAGCTTCTCGAGCCTGAAGTCTCTGAATAATGCTCATGTTGAAATGAACTTGAAATCTCCCCAAGCCGCGGAACCTCTAGACAGCTTAAAGACTGAGGGCAAGGGCAGCCAGGACCCAGCCTGGCCCCTCTGATGGGGTCTCAGGGCCAGCTGGCTCTCTCCTCCTGGGAGAGTGAGGGTGGGTGGCTTCTGTTGGCTCCATTGTGATGTTTGGATAACGATGGCCCTGGCCAGCCCTCCTGCTGGGGGGCTGGTATGTGGGATTTTAAATCAGTTACTTCCGAAACTTTCGGTGTGCCCAGGAAGCACTGGGAGCTCGTGTTAAAACACAGATTCTGATTCGTTGGCCTGATGACATACTTTGCAGGGCCCAGTGCAAAAGGACAACGTGGGCCCCTTGTTCAAAAATTGTTCAAGAAAATTTCAAGACAGCAACAGCGGGGCATTAGTCAAGCATGGGCCCTTCTGAGCTCAGGGCCCCACGCGACTGCACAGGTTGCAAGCTCATGAAGCTGGCCTGAGGTTCTGCATTTCTAATAAGCTCCAGGTGAGACTGATGCTTCTGGCCCCAGCCATACTTTGAGGAGTGAGGGTTCAAATGGAAACATTAAACACTAAGCTGGTGTCAAGAGACTCGGGTCCCAGACCTCAGCATGCCATGTGAACTTGGACCATGACCTTGGCCTCTCTGGGACTCAGTTTCCCTGACTGGAAGGTGAGGGGGTCAGCTGAGATGGCCTCTCAGCCACCTCCCTCTGGCACCCTGTCTTCCTGTGATGCCCCGACCTGTGGCCTCCCAAACACCAGCTGGGATCAAATTGGTAAAGATGCCTGCTCTGTCCAGCCCGGCTGGAAAGGATTTTTAAACAAAACCCATGTTCCTTGAGAGCCTAGTGATCTCCTGAGTTTCCAAGCCCACTACCACATGCCGCAATTTCCTAGCCGAGCCAATGCCAAGGGACACACAAATGGTGAAAACCCAGCAAGAGAATAAACAAAACAAATCCCAAGTGCGCCCCAACACGTCCCTCTTCGTTTTGGTGTCTTTTCGGAACAAGCATCCTGGTGACAATGTCCAGACATCAGGGGCCCCGCTGGGGAGGAGGGTAGGGCTGGGGCACTGGGTGGGACAATTGGAACACAATGGAGGTCAGACCCCCAAGAAAGACTTCAATCCCATAATGGAAGTTGTGAGGGATTTTGCCTTCTAAGGCTCCCAGTGGACTTTTGTTGTGAAGGCATCAAGGACTGTACATGGATAAAGTGGCTTCTAGAACTATTAGAAAGTGGGTGTGCTGGGAATGATGGGGGGAGGGGGGACCCAGGACTGGAAAATTAAAATTCTGCTCCTGCCGAAGGTTTCTGGGCTTTGGCTTGCCGTGCGAGCATCGATCTGTTCCAGCATTTGACTTTCAACCATGACAAAACTGTGGGCAAATTAATTGTTCTCCAGGATATTAAGCATCAGACTCCATTAATCCTTTCTGAGCGAGATGCTTGCTGAATACTAATCGGGAGGGTTCTGGGCTGCCATGGGTGCTTTTCCTGCTACTGAGGCCCCACTGGGTCCCACCTTTCTCTGTCTCCCCTGAGGTGGGTGCTGAGAGCTGAGCACCCTGCACTCCCCGCACTATGCTACCTTTCTTTCCCTTTGTGGCTAAGGACAGAGGGGGAACAGGTGAGCCCAACCTGAGACCTCCCCTGCCCCCACCTGGGTGTCTTCTTCCAGGGAAGCCGTGGGACTGGTAGCAAGATTGTTTTATGCAAATTCCAATATCTGTATGCAGGCACGGCCGTGAGGATGAGCACAAGAAATAATTACCAAATTATGCACGTTGAGTTGGTTTTCCTGAATCCTAAGCCCTTAAAAGAAAAAGGAAAAACACGGCAATGTGAGTATATAAAACAGACAAACAACCCCGTGGCTGTGGTCACCTGAGGTGGGGTGGGTTGCTGTGCTGGCTGAGAACAGAACAGAATCTCCGTGGGTTCTGAAGGGGATAGTGAAAGGCCCTGCACAGGAGTCTGGGGTTCTGAGCTCTAAGCTGTCCCCAAATTGTTAGGTGTCCTTGAGCAATTCATTTCCTTTCTTGTGGCCTCAGTTTCCCCATCTGCGGCAGAGGGGAACGGCAAGAAGCCTGACAATGCTGTCTTTTGAAATGTGAGCTTGAGGCAGGACTGACTAGATCATCACAGCAGGTCCCTGTGGGGAAAGGGAGGACCCCTGTGACTTCCTCTTGCTCTGCAGATCTCCCTCGACTCATTTGCTATGGCAGCATCTCTCTTATTTCAATAGGGTGTTGGGCCATCAGCTCATCTCAGGGAGGCTGGCCAGATTATCATCCCATTTCATAGGCTGCAGCTCAGAGCAGTGGAGGACCAAGCCAAAAGCCAAAACCATGTCCTGTAGGAGCATGAGGACCAGACAGCATATCTGTGCCCTCATCCTGGGACGTGTCTCCCCTCTTCCCACCCCTGGCTATGTCTCCTGGCCAGGCGTTGGTGTCTGCTTCCCTTCTGCGTGGGGAGCTCAGAGCTGCATGGAGCAGGATGTGGTTCCCACCTCCTATAGTCCTGGAACATCCTAAACAAAGGGAATTCACCTGGGGTCTCACCCCAATTTAGCAAATCCCAGATCTATCACAAAAGGAAGTTAAAGTGACCGCCACCATCATTCCCATACATTATAAAGTCCTTTGTACTAAGCACTTTCCATGTATCATCCCATTGACCTCTCTCAACCACTCTATAAGGTGGGTTCTATTATGACCCCTGCTTTTCCAGATAAGGAAACTACAGTTCAGAGACGCCAAGCCTCTTGCCCAAGGTTACACAGCAAGTCAGTGACCGTGCTGAGATTCAAACCTGCATCTGTCTGACTTCAAAGTCCATTGGCTGTGCTATATATACATAGCTCATCTTTAATTCTTCTTTCCCCCTGTCCTGGGGAGTGGGGGAAGCTTTTCTCACCCGTTACATTCTTTGCTGGCGCCACCACTTCCCATTTCTCCCAAGATGCCTTCTTGGACTGCAGTGGGCAGAGAGAAAACTGTGCCAGCCACTTGCTAACTGCACGGATATTTATGACTGTGCAAACACCACATATGCCTTCTGCATGATTTGGAGCTAAATGCAGTGTTACTTAATTAATGCACGTGTAACTTGCGAGAATATTATACCTATTAGAACTCACAGACAATTAACACTCCCAGGCCACTGCTGCCACCATGTCCCATAGACAAAGGCTTCAAAGCGTCCCTTGTACTGAGTCAATTGCCTGGGGAAAACGCAGGCCCAACCATGCTCTGTCCACCCTTACCTCCTTGCCTTTGGTTTCTTCCTCTTCCTCTTTTATTACCAACTTTTCTGTATTTGATCTTTCAGCTTAGGCAATTTGGAATAATTATATGTTAAAAGTATTATATATAAAACATTGCTGTTTTGGACGTGTTTTCTGCAAAAAAATCTCTAAGCTCCATGCTGCTAGGGCTAATGGATGATCAAATATTTTGAATTTTCTTCCCTAAAAGGACTCATTTTCTCTTTTACTTTAATGTTTATAGGAGAGAAAAAAGTCACCTCTTCTAGGGAGCATTCCCTGATTGCTCCAGCCTTTTTGATACTTTTCTCCACTGATGCCCTCCAGCACTTAAGACATTATAGATTCCTCGAGGGCAGGGACGTCAGTTGCTTCTCTCCTGGGGTAGCCAAGAGGGCCTCAGTTCTCAAAACTGTGAAAAGAAGTCCAGAAGACTTTTCTACCTGCTCCTTGGGGGGTGCAGGGAGGATGGAGTAAGATCTGGGTGTTGTGCAAACCTGCAGCTGAGTTTGATGCACCATCTTCTCTGCACATTCATCTTTCCATCTGTCAATTGGGCATGCCAATATTCCTTGAAAGCTTGGCCTGAGTGTTAAAGGAGCCATTGTCACATGTAAAGAGCATAGCCTATTGCCAAGAACTGTAGTAAATGACAGTGCCTGAATACTAAATAAATCAGGCATCACCTACCCATTACAAAAATAGTTGTTGAGCACCTACTGTGTGCAAGGTCTACAACAAAGATTAAAATACACATTATCCCCTGCTTTAGGAGGCTTTGAGTCTAGTGGGGAAGATTGGCAATAAACTCACAAACAAATAAGTAAATGGATAATCCTGCCTCATGATATATGTCAGGAAAGAAATATCTGGATGACAAAGTGCTAATGGATAAGGACTCTTTCCTGGGGTGGTCAAGGAGGGCTTCCTGGAGGGGGTGCCCTTTGAGCAGATGCAAGAAGAAAGAGGAAGAATTGACAGGCGATATGGAGGATGAGCAGCCTCATGTGGCTGGTGCCTGCCCATAACCCCTTGTCGCTCATCACTCCCCTGCAAGCTGATGAGATGGCAGCAGGGGCATATTGGCCTCCTGTGGGGCAGGGAGAGATGCTGGGAAATGAATGCCCCCCCCAGAGGGAAGCAGCCCTCAGCCAATGACAGATGGGTGCTGGAATATAAATACCCTGGCTTCCTTGCCCCTGGGTGGGTGGTGCTGAGGTGAGTATTCTACAAAGTCTCCCGGAGGTCTCTCAGCATGCCTGCACCCCAGTTGTTCCCAGTGGAAACCTGGTATTTAATGCAGCCACATTGCGCTGTCCTCCCATCCCAGTCTTACTTCCTCAGTCCCCTGTTGATTCCTGGGTTCCCTTCCCAGATAAACTGGCTCTGGAGTGCTTGTCTCAGGGTCTGCTGCTGATACCTGCCAAGCAGACACCTCAGGAGTGAGTGGGTGGCAGATTTCTCTGGTCTCCCAGCTTGAGGTCCACCAAGAATCCTCCCAAGAGGCCCCCTACCCCTAGTGGACCCTGGGCCCCACCTGTCCAGGCCATGGGGATTTGCACAGTCCCCCGGGCTGGCCTGCAGATCCATCCCCAGACACTGTTTCCAAAAAGGATTAAATAAATATGTCCAGCGGGAGGGGGAGCTCTGGCTTTCACTGCCCACTGGTGGGAAATTAAATAATGTTCGTTTCTGCTGCTGTGAGCCGGAACAAGGCTGGCCGAGCCGCGGGGCCGGGCCAGGAGGCAGCCTCGATTGGCAGCTTGTGGCAAGCCCTAAATCAAAGGAGCCGATGAAATTTCTAATAGCAGGAGTGCGACTGGCATCGGCGTATAAATAAAGTTCCCCTCTTGAAAGGCAGCTTATTCCAGCCTTGCCGCCAAGGATATTAAGCTCAAAGGACTGGTGGCTGCGGCCAGGCTGGACCCAAGCCAGAAGCCCGCTGGGCCCGGGAGGTGTGAGTCCTTCCGCAGCTGCAGCCCTGGCTGCCCCTGAAATGTCCCCCCAGGTTAAGCCTGTGGGCATGCCCAGCCCTGAGCTGGGTGGGCGTGTGGTTGAAATGTGGGGGCATTGATTTGCAGGGCATATTTTATGATTCCCATTGCCCAGATGAGCAAACCAAGAATCACAGGGGTTGGGTGTCCTGCCCAAGGTCACGCAGCAGATAAAGGGTCACACAACAGAGCAGGGAAGGGGGGATTCAGAGTCAGGTCTGATTCCACAACATCTCCCATCTGTAAAATGGGCCCAAACTGCCCCATAGAGGATCTGAAGCCGCTTCTCAGGCTGGCCCGGGCCTGTCTCTCTGTTCTGCATCCCAGGCTGCTCCTTGTGGAAATGAGCCAGCTCCAGCACTTACTCCCAGGAACCCACAGTCCTATGGGCATGGTAGGAGACAGGTCTATGAACCGTCATGATCCCTTCCCTTCAGCTCCAATCTAGCTGGGTGGCTGAGCCCATGGACTCTGGAACCAGACTTCTGCAGAATGAATCTTGTCTCCACTGCACTGGCTGCCTGTTCTTGGGCAAGATACCTCCCTCTCTGGGCCTCAGCTTCCTCACCTGTGGAATGGGGATTATAGCAGCACCTGCCTCCTGGTGTCGATGTGAGAATCAAATATGATGATTCGTGTGGAGGACTTAGCACAGACCGGGCACAAGTAACTGCCATAGAAGCTTTCATTTCTCACAGTCCGTCCATCCATCCATCCATCCATCCATCCATCCATCCATCCATCCATCCATGGCTGTGGCCACAGGGCTTGGCACATAATTGATGCTCTATCTAGGCATACTAATTTCTGATAATTAGACATGCAACTGTAGTGCTGGGTGCTTTTTGCACTGGCAGGGACAGGGGAAACACGGCAGGTCCCAGGTCACTCATGGAGTTATGATGCAGAAGCCTCAGGAAGACACTGAATGAGTCTTCATAGAAATATTAGGTGTCATAAAAGGTCATAGAGGGGATGTACAGGGCTACAGGAGTGAAATCTGGTGTGCTGGGGGTCAGACAGGACTTCCCTAAGGAGGGGTAGTCTCCCCAAAGGACCTGAGATTGAGGGAAGAGCATTCCAGGCCAGGGAGCTGCATGGGCAAAGGCTGCAAGACAGGGAAGAGCCGTGGTCATGTGTCCCTTGAGCCACTTTATGAGTCAGGAATCTAGGAAGATGTGAGAAGGCTTAGGGTCCTGCTGCCCATTTTACAGATGGGCACACTGAGCCCTTACAGGCAGAACCAGGATGGATCCGGTGTCTTCTGCTCCAGTGCTTTCCTCCCAAGAGAATGAGCTCATGCCAGCTAGGAGAAGTTCCATCCTTGAGCTGAGTGGCGTGCCTGTCTCAGCTCAGTGAATTTCTTTACAGCCCCAGGAGTGAGGCACAAGGGGTTTAACAGAAGGAGAAGCTGAGACTGGGTGTGATCTATCGCAGCTGTAAGTGAAGGAGCTGGGAGTTGAACCTGGAGCCAGATGCTGGAACCTGGGTCATACCTTGGGTTATCTACCCCACTGGGGAGGAGGAAACTATAAAAGGGTAAAAGCTGGAGGTGGTATGGAGGGGACGAACGGGGTGAGCCAGCCCTTTAGGCAGAGGTTTCTCTTCTGTCCTTCTTGGGCCATGAGTGTCCCCTCAACCCTGGCTGTGCCACTGGGGATGGTTGCTTGGGCCTTTCTCCAGGTCTTTGGTCTTTCTTCCTGCCCTTATTGTCTCCAGATTCCGATTCCATTTCAGAATCTGACTTCACATGGCCTGGCCCTTTTGTGCAAACTCCTAAGCCCTTTTCTTTGTGATTATAATTTTTTTTTTTTGGAATCCAAAATCTCTTGACAGGAAAATCGGTGCTTGAGGTTGGAGAAGTTTGTTTCGTGCTCCATGCGAAAGCCATTACGGCCCACGCATGTGTGCGCACACGGTCCGCTCCCGTCCCTGCGACCTGGAAAAGTGTGTCCAGCTGTCAGCCTGGAGTCTGGCCGGCCCCATGTAATGCAAACCAGGCCGCTGTGAAGAAGTATGTGCTTTAATCAGGACTCACGGCTGCCCAGCCACCACCCTGCTTCCCCTGGGGGCTGGCTCTCTCCCCTTGGTAGGGGGCTCCTCTGTGGCTGCAAATATGGTTAGGCCTGGACCTGGTAGTCCTGGGTGGGGGCCGGGGCTTCTTGGTGCGTTCAGATCCCTCTGGGTTGCCTTGCACCTGGGAGCCAGGGCTGGGGGATTTTGCTGATGGGGGGTGGAGAGGTAGAGGGCACCCCCTAAAGGTGAGTGTGGGGAGGGGGTGGGTTGATGTAGAAGGAAGGGTCAGGGGGAGAGGGAAGGGACCTCAGGAGAAAGAGGGAGGACAGAGGGAAAATTGAGGAGGGGGAGAAAGGGTGATGGAGGGGAGTGGGAGGGGAAAGAAGGTGGAGAAATGGAGAAGAGGAGGGAGAGAAGGAGACAGGGATGGGGGAGGAGATGGAGGGACGTAGGAGAGGGGCAAGGAGAGGAATGACTGAAGGACAGAATTTTAAGAAACAGAGAGAGATAAACAAAGAGAGAAGAGCAAGTAAAGGTGGGAGAAAAGTATAAAAGGTCCTGAGATTTTTTCTAGAGGTCTACGAGGCTGTGGCTGGAAGCCCCAGGACCCGGCCTCAGACAGGCCTGGGTTTGATTCACCTTCTGGCCCTGTGACCTTAGGCAAGGCCCCTGCCCGCAGGCCTCACTTGCCCTATCTGTCAAATGAGTGCCCCAGGGCTTGATGGTCTCAGGCTTCTCCAGAGATGCCCAGGAGAGTGGAAAACCCGCCACGGGTGGGAAGCTGGGGGCAGCTAGGCAGGAACACACCGTTTGCGAAATAAAGAGCATTATTTTGTCTTGGAGTTGGCATCTTTCACAAGCCACAAGATGGAGGGATTTCTCAGCCCCACAGGAGCGTGTTGCAAATGCTTTTGAGAGAAGTTTGATTTCTGTATTTACTTTGGTACTGGTCCTGACAGCTAGCCGCTAGCTGTTTCCAAGGCCAGCATGACTGCGTGTGCCTGTATCCACACCCCACTGTACGGGACAACCCACCCCAAGACCTCAAGGCACCTGGAGTCTCTCCCTGTTGTCCCAGGAGGCTGGCTTCTGGTCCCTGATGGGGAAGCCCTTCTCCAGGCTTTCAAAGCTCCTGGTGACTATGGTCAATGCCCATGGCCTGTGGTGGCCCAGCCAGGTTGCATCTCCCACAGGGACAGGCAAAGGCCGTCCCAACCTTTAGGACCTAAGAATCTGGTCTAGGAAGGTCCTGAGGATGAGGAGGGCAATGAGGTGATGGAAAAGGTAGTCTGTGGTGGAGGCACAAGTCACCATCCCAGCTCCAAGCTCCTTTTCCTCATCTGTGATATGCGCACAGTGGTGTCCCGTGGCTTACTTCTCAGAGCGCCTCCGACCCCACCCTCCTGGGACCCTGTCACTGCTCCAGCAGAGTGCACTGTTGGGGCTGTGGCTCTGTCTCCCAGCTCTGGCGGTGAGGTCTGAAAGGGTGGGGCCCACACCTGTCTCGCTCACCTTGTAACCTAATGCCCAACACATAGTAGGTGCCAACAAGCATTTATGCTTCTCTGCTGTGCCGTTCTCCCTCCTCATGCTAGGATCTAAGGATGCCCATGTCTACACTGAACTGGAGATGAGGCCAGGGTTTTATCCTAGCCCCTCCACTATATCTCTGTGAGATGCAACATTCAGGGCCTCAGTTTCTCCATCTGTAAAATGGGTCTAGGCATGCAGTGTTTCCCGCCTCTCCAGGTTGCACAGAAGATAAATAAACCCATCACCTTTGCAGTGCTCTGGGAAATGAGGAACTTTGTCTGAGGTCAGATGGGGCTTGTTCTCACCACTTGGAGTAGCACTGGGTCAGGAGGCCTGTGCCCAGAGTGGCCACTGAGAGTCAGGGGGACACGGGACAGACCTCGGGTTTCTCTTTTGTGACACAGAGGGGCCCATCTCCTGGTCTCGCCCACTTCCCAGTGGTATGCTGGGCTCCTGACCCTTCTCCCAACACATCGGCTTGCTTTTATATTCTTCTCTCCACCCTCTGTTCTGCTGCTTGCCCCCCAGCCATCCACTGGCAGAGGTCATGGGTGGGGGAGGCGCCTCCCTGCCTGCCTGGCTGAGCTTTATCTGTAATCTAATGCTGGTCCCAAGGACAGAGGCCAGGGCCACTGCTGGAATGAAACAGGAGGCCAGTGATCCAAACGGTCAGGAGGGGGGAGAGAGTGAGTTGGGGGAAGGGAAGATCATGGAGGGAAGTGGGGCTACTCTCCCCTGGGGGGGTGCACCTCCAACTCCAGGCCTGTCTGCACCCAAGTCCCATGCCTTGAGCAAATCATTCAGCCTCTTGAAGCCTCAGTGTTCTTCCTTGTGCAGTGGGGTCAGGGGAGGACCCGATGGGCCCCTGTGGTCCTTGCATGGGTCTATGGGTCCTGAGTCTTTACATTTTACTAATTAACTCTGGGGACTGCTGAGAACAACGAGGCCCAGGGAGCTGGAATCCCAGCCAGAGAGAGGATGAGCCGGGATTGAAAACCAGCAGTATGTGTCCCCAAGGGCTGTGTGCTTTTCACAGCAGGCTGGGGGAGGTCAAAGCTTTCTCTCAGTTCCTGGAAGAGTGTGAGTTATGTTCCACAGATAAGGAGTTCTCTCCTGGACTGCTGTGCCCCCTTCCTTGTGGCAGCTTTCAACTCCCTGAAGAGGAAGGCACTTGCAATTGTTTATGAGGGAGTTTTATAGAAATTACTAAGATGGAAGAGGTGGGGAAGGGCATCTTTGGCAGTGGGGACAGCATGTGCAAAGGCACAGAGTCATGAAACAGGGTGGTGTTTGCAGAGAAGGTTGTTGTAGTTCTATGAGGTGGAGTGAAGGATATTGAGGGAGTGAAATATGGGTATGCATCTGGGGAGGCAAGCTGGGTTGTGTGCATTTCTGGCTGGTGGTGGATGGTTTTAAGCAAATGCACTGTTAGAAAATTATGTCTGGGGGCTGGGTGGGTCAGGGACAAGTCTGGATGGGGGAGACTGGTTCAGAGGTGGGAGGCTGTGGCAATAATCCCAGCCTGGGATTATAAAGACCGTGGGGGTCTGGAGAGATGAGTCCAAGTCAAAAGACATTTACGGGTGGAATTCATGGCACAGCGCCTGGTGGTCAGAGGGAAGGATGATGGGGTTTCAATGGGCAGTATGGGGGCAAAAAAAGTGAGTTTAGCTGGACATGTGTCAAGTCTGAGGAGTGGTGTGTGTATCATTTGTCTATGACCACAGTAATGCTGCATAACAAACAGCCACAAAAGCTCAGTGGATTTCAACGTTCCACGTCAATTTATCTCATGTGTTCATGAGGCTCAGCTGCTCTGCTGGCTGGGCAGCTCCGGGCTGGCTTGGCTGATCTTGGCTGGACTTGCTCACACGTCCTAGACTTGGCTGGCTGCCTGCTGATCTAGGCTGGCTTCATCTGGCATGGTGGGAATGACTCAGCTTGGTTCTACATGTCTCGTTCTCTATCAGGCTAGCTGCAGTCTGTCCTCATACATGGCCTTGGCAGAGGTGCAAGAGTAAGAGCAATCCCAATCACTCAAGTGCTTTTCAAGACTCTGCTTGCATCGGGTTTGCTAACACCCCACTGGCTAAGGTAAGCACGTGGCTGAGCCCAGAGTTGGACGAAAAGGGACCTGCAAGGTCCCCTGGTCAAGGTCATGGATATGAGAAGTGGGGAAGAATTGGGGCTCCTGAGAGGTTGGCAAACCAGCCATGTGTAGGAACCACATGCAATATGCATGGATTAGAGGCTGTTGACCATGGACAGCCCCACTTGCCCAGGCCAGTGATATATATGGCTGAGAGGAGAGCTGGATTCCTGGATGACCCTCTCCCTCCCCTTTACCTCCCCACCCTCCTCTGCCATTGAAACCTCAGAGCCCAGAGGGCCAGTGGAGGCCCCATCTGGCATACACATAGGTGCTCAACAAAATACAAGCCAAAGGAACACAGCCAGGCAGGCTGGAGGATTACCCCTTTGTGGGTCAGCAGGCAAACACTGGCTCCAGTGTGCACTGGGGGTGGCTGTGGGAACGGGCTTGATTCACAGGGTCTTCCCCTCCAAGGAAATACCTATCACAGACTCTGCTTTAAACAAAAATGGTGACACATTTTCATTCCAAAGCGGCATTTGACCTGAGTGAGCTCACTCAGTTACCTCTAAGTTTCCGCACCCTCCTGGTACATCTCATTCTATCCTCCCAACAGCCCCAGGAGGATGGAGGGGAGGGTTTGTTCCTTATTTTGCAAATGAAGACCTTGGAGGTGCAGCAAAGCCCGCGGTGACACAGCCGGGAAAATGACAGAGCTTGGAGTCCAGACCAAGATTCCCAAATCTTGGCTCTTCCCGGTGCAGCCCCCAGCCCCACTCTGGGTGGTTTTCCTTCTTTGTTGTGCAGCACGAAATCCATCATTCAGGGGGAGTGTTTAGTCAGGCGGCATGCCGCTGTGACGACCCCCCACAGAGCCACCCAGCCCTCCTCCTCCGCCAAGACCGATTCCCTTGGAGGGTTTTTTTTTTTTTTTTTAAGGCAAGAAACAGCAGGAAAATCTCTCTCCTGCTGCTTCTTGTATTTCCTTTATAGTTTCCTTTGTTCTATATTTAATTTTTTGTTTTAAACCCCGTTGAAGAGAGATCGGCGAATCACCGACGGTTATTGATTTATTATTTATGGCGAATCATACGTTGCTTTAATTGCGTCTTCTGTCCTTTTCCTTTTCAACACAGTTGAAGGACAACCCAAGGAAATCGTCTGCAGCGTCAGAGACTCTTGGCGACGTTTCTGTTGATTTCTACATTGCAACCTGTTAGAATAAAACTAGAGTCACTTTTTGGGGGGATGAGGGTGCTAGCTTTTCTGAGACCTGACCCTGGGATTTGGTGGAACCAGCTGGTGTAATGTTTCCTAGGCCATGCGCTGTGACCTCCTGGGGATACTGAGGGGCACACTAGCCTGCTTGTTGGCCCTATTGCTAAATGGCCCCCAACCTCTGTGTTTTCTAGTTACTCTGGTCTCTTCCCTTTCACTGCCTACTGATGCCAAAGCTTGCTTTGAGGAGAGCTCCCTACCTCACCTCCAACAACACTCACTGCAAAATAGCAACAGCCCTCTGCTGAAGCAATCATACAGGTAATAATCACAAGTAATAACTCTGAGGAGCCGACGTTTATTGAAAGCTTTGCTGTAGCCAAATATTCTATACAAATCATCTTATTTGGATTCAGTCCCTTGAGGGATTTTTTTTGTTTTTTCTTCTATTATTCCCATTTTTTAGGTGAAGACACTGAGGCCAGGTGGGGTAAGGAAATTGCCCAAGAAAGAGGTGAAGCCAGACCTGAACCGGGAGTGACTCTCAAGCTCAGGCTCTGACCGAGGAGGAGAGGACGGGAGCTGCCAAGGGAGGGAGCTGGAGGGACCCAGGTCATTCTGCACATTCCCATTACCCGGAAGGTGTGGCTGAAGGGCTCAGAGGGCATCCTCCTGGCTCCTCAGAGTGTGCAACCATCCAGTGCTGGGGTTGGGGCTGCTGCACCCAGGCCCCTCTCCATTGTGCTGTGCACTGCAGCAACCGCTTCCTGCGTGGGACTTGCTCCACCAGGCAACATGCCACCAGGTACCACGAGGCTTCAGGCAATGGGAAGCTTCCGACTCAGGCAGAGGATGTTTCCGGAAGCCACATAGTTCTGTGTGAGCTACATGTGAGTCTGAACTTTTGAGTGTGAGCACGTGGGGGTGTGTGCGAGTGTTTTTGTATGTGCATATGATTGTGCAATCGTGTGAGAATGCATGTGAGTGTGTGAGCATGCGACTGAGCCTGTGAGTGGCTGTGTGAGTGTGAGCATGTGAACGTGAGCGTGTGAGACCGTGTGGGGAGTGTGCACACGTCTATGAGTGTACGTGTGTGCACACATGCAGGGATGCGTTTGGGGGACACTACTTCTCCTGTCATTATTATTCCCTCCCTCCTCTCTTAAGGACTCTAGGTCAGTCTCTGCTCGGGGCCCCCAAAGGCCATTAACCACATGGGTAGAGAGCACAGCCTAACAGAGTTGAGCTCATCTCCCAGCTCCACCGCCTACAAACTGCGTGACGTTGGGCAAGTCACCGCCCCTCTCTGGGCCTCAGTTTCCTCATCTATAACATGGGCTTAACCACAGTGCCCACCTCCTGGGGTGGTCAGGAGGTGCCTAGAAGACAGCAGGTGCCCTTTTTTTTTTTTTCCTTTTTGTCTTTTTTACTGACCGGTGGCAGGATCGCAACCCTCAGTGTTGGGCCTGTACTGGGGACCGGCAACGGGATCGCAACCCTCGGTGTTGCGCCCGCACCGCGCTCAGCCATTGAGCGGGAACCGGTCTCCACATGGGATCCGAACCCTTGGCGGGAGCGCCGCACTCCCAAGCGGCGCACTCTCCAGTGTGCCACTGGGCTGGCCCAGCAGGTGCCCTTTCAATGGTAGCCGCAGCCATGACCACATTCCTGACACTACCAAGGGAACCTTTTGTGTAAGGACATATTCCAATCTTCTTGAGCTGGACAGAGTGCATGCTTGCTTGCTGCTTGAACAAGGGTTTCTTCAAACCTCATCCCGGCTCCTGGGGCCATGAGCAGTGAAGGGGGGGAGGTACTAAGTCTCTAAGGAGTCACCAACAGACTGATGGGTCTCTTTCTGATTTGGCTGTGTTCACAGGCGCACACAGAGCAAAGTGGCCTGCTCAGCAGCTGTCCCTGCTGAAAGGAAACGGCTCCCACCAGGGCTTCTGAGGTCTTTGCTGTTCCACAGTGAACTTGGGAGGCAGGTGTGCCTCAAAGGAAAAGGCTTGTATCGGGACTAGTGTTGGCAGAGCTGTCTGGAGTGCAGGGGGTTCTGGATGCCCAATTGTGACCCTCCAAGTGATGGCAGAAGGTGAGGGCAGAGGCTGGTGTGTCCCTGTGACTGCTGTTGATGGGGACAATGTGGATGAGGGTGGAGTGATGGTAAATCCTTCTGGATCCCCTCCTCTCCTTTCCTCCCTCCGACAAGCACTCGTGGAGTCCTGGTGTCAGCTCTGTGCTCAGCACTAAGGATGTAACAGGAAACGACACTCCCGGTCTCATGGGGAGACAAGATTATAATTCAATAATGACACAAACGATTGTGTGATTATAAACTGTGACCCACACTCTGGAGGAGAGCCACTGGACTTGAGGAGAGAGACCATTAAGCAAAGTAACCAATCTGCTCTGGCAGTCAGGGAGGGCTTCCTGGAGGAGGTGATGCTTTGGGCAAGATCAGAAGTATGGGGAAGAGTTGTCCAGATAAAGAGAGTTGAGAAAAAGAGCATCTCAGATAGAGGAAATTGTGTAGGCAAAAGCTGGGGAGCAGGAGGAGTAGTGACATGTTCAGGAAGGAAAAGTGGTCTGGGTGGGTGGAACACAGGTGACTGGGAAGGAGGGACGGATGGGAGAGGCAGTCAGAGGGGTGGGCTGGGCACAACCTCACAGGGTCGTGGAAACCTTTGTGAGGATGTGGGAAGATTAGGTGATCTGAGCTGGGGGGTGGTTGCAACATGATTAGATTTACACTTTTGGCATCTCAAATGGCAGGCATGGAGCTAAGCCCTTCACAGACATCTGAAATCCACTTCAAGAGGGTAGGTGACTATGGTGGGTTGAAGGCAGCTGCAAACTCTCTGCCACTTGTACCATCCAGAGGCAGGATCAGTGTGCCTCCTCTTGAGTCTGAGTTGGCCTTGTAACTTGTTTTGACCAATAAAAAAACAGCAAAAGTGATGTTCTGCAACTTTTGAGGCTAGGTTATAAGTCCTGCAGCCTCCACCTGGATCTCATGGAACACTTGCTCTAGGAGTTCTGAGCTGCCATGTTGTGAGGAAGCCCAAGTCACCTAAAGAGGCCCTGGAGGATAAGATGTCAGGCAGGAGAGACAGAGAGAGAGAGAGACCCTGGGGTGCCAGATGTGTGCGTGAAGAAGCCATTCTGGAAGTGGATCTCCTGACCCCTGCTGCCCAGCTGATACCTCATATATCAGAAATGAACCATCCAGTTGAGCCTTTCCTGAGTTCCTGATCTGCAACACTGTGAGCAAGACAAAATGGCCCTTTAAACCACTAAGCTTTGGGGTAGCATATCGCACAGCAAAAGG
>NW_007729556.1:19093-21101 GCF_000696425.1 Galeopterus variegatus
GAGATCAGCCTTTCGTGAGTTGACATTTTTTCATTTTAAAATGAGAGGGTAGAAATAAGTTCGAGAGATCTATTATACAATGTGGTGCCTATAGTTAATAACAATGCATTATATTCTCGGAAATTGATAAGAGAGTAGATTTTAAGTATTCTTACTACATACGCAAAAATGTGAAGTAATGTGTATGTTAACAGCGCGATTTAACCGTTCCGCGATGTGTATGTATTTCAAAACATGTTGTATGTGATAACCATATACAGTTTTTGTCAATTAAAAAATAATAATAAAACAAAATGAGGGTAAACATACATGCTCTAAAATTTGGCTGTGAGAATTATGGGAATTTACCGTGGGGTGGGTGTTGTGCTAAGCCCTTCGAATATGTTTACCTCATTTTAATTACACTAGATGAGGGAGTGCTTGTGAAACCTTTTCAACAGCAAAATGTGTTATGGCTTTTCATTAGTAGGGTGAAGTGACTGAAATCCTGGTCATTTGCTGTGAGCAGGTCCTCCAGGGACACAGGGGAAAAAAGGGCCGGGGCCCTGGGTATGGTGTGCAGGGAAGGGAGATGAGAGGAGGAAAGGAGGAGCAAAGAATGACAAAACAGGAACCAAAAGATTTTGCTGAAATTGACAAACTATGCGCCACCCTCTCCTCCTCTCTACAATGGAGAGTGCTCCAAGGTCTTTTGTGCTCTGACCTTTTGTTAAATGCATTCTCCAGGAGAAACTAGAAAGTAAAATTTCCCCATGTCTGTTAGGAGGCTTTGGCTGTAAAAAACAGAAAACCCAGGTCAAGGTGGCTTAAGCCAAAAAAGGGAATTTACTGGTTTCCAATACAGAAAAGTTACTGTGCGGAATAGGCTTCAGGTACAGTTTGATCCAGAGGCTCCCTTCATGATGGTGGATATGGCTTCAGCAGGTCCCATGGTTCATTCTGCACCATGCAACAGGCCATGGATGATCCTCTGGTAACCCTCACATAAAAGAGAAAAGTCTTTTCCCACATCTCAGCACAATGTCCTTTCATGTCACGGGCCTGATGACCTCTGTATCAATTTCTGCATCCAGGAGAATGGGAAAGATAGATGCATTTANGCAAGACAAAATGGCCCTTTAAACCACTAAGCTTTGGGGTAGCATATCGCACAGCAAAAGGAAAACTGCTTCCAAGAGGGGAAGGGACTATCCAGGTCCCACAACTGGAATCAGAACTCCAGGTGGCCTTTCTCCCAAGACTGTTTCAATCTGGCACAAATTTACAATTTTTTGATGTTTATTACTGTAGAATAATTGAAAGAAAAGTTGAGATGAGTAAAACCAAAGTGGGGAGATCATTCTTTGGTGATACAACAAGAGCGACAGTGACCGTCATCCTGTGGCTGTGTCCGCCCTTAACTCCTCCCCTGTGAAGACATGAAGTGATTTATTGAAATGTGGAGATGCGGCAGATATTCACAGGGACAGCAACGGATGTCAGGGACCCGCAGGCCCAATCTCTCAGATGCCTTTAATGATTTTGCTTTCAACTGTCATCCTCTAATTTCAAAGACAGGCAAGGGTGGAGAGAAGCCAGGCCTGGAGTTCACACTTGCCAGGCAGCCGTGTATATCTTCTGGGGTCACGCCTGGGGGCCCCTCGCCTCGGCACTGCCACGTGTGTTTGTGTCAGGCTTCTTCTCCACTTTACAGGGGAGAAAACCAGGGCCAGCCAAGGGAAGTGTCTTGCCAAGGGGCTCCCAGCTGGCCTGTGGAAAGGCTATAATGTACAAAAGGAGTCATCAGGGACCATCTCATGCCACTGAGTCTCAAACCACGTTCCCCAGAATACTAGTCCTGAAGGGTTCTGTGGGCAAATACGTTTGGGAAATGCCACATACATTCCCTCTCTCTGAGTGGTCAATGCACGTGAGCACAGTAAAGGCACTGACAAGTCCTGCAGGAGAGAGATCAGCCTTTCGTGAGTTGACATTTTTTCATTTTAAAATGAGAGGGTAGAAATAAGTT
>NW_007729556.1:22934-25089 GCF_000696425.1 Galeopterus variegatus
GGCCTGATGACCTCTGTATCAATTTCTGCATCCAGGAGAATGGGAAAGATAGATGCATTTAATCCATCAGATCCCACCCCTTCTGTTAAGGGTCAGACCAACCCCACCTAAACCACATGGGTGACAATGTGGGAGAGGTGTTTCCTCTGAGGAAAAATCTGGGTGCTGTTTGTGGGCGAAGTAGGTAGATACCAGGAGTGGTGGTTAGGAGGGACCCACTGCAAAACCCAAGGAAGGTCCCAGTATTCAGCATCTGTTCTGTTCTGGAGGGCTGAGGGCCCAGTCTTACCCCTTTCCATTCCCTTCATCCTGGCATGCAGGGGTCCCCCTGTATGGCCCTGAGCTCCTCCTACCATTACCTTCCCACCATCACCCTCCTGGAGACCCCACCAATCCCAGTTGCCTCTTCTCAGGTGACACCTTTCTCACCTTTGCAGTTAGCTTTTCTATGATCTCCTTTCCAAATGCTTCCTGTTCCTTAAAACCCTGATCATGTGCCCTCTCTGGGAATCTTGAAACACAATCTGTATGTAGCTATCACTGGGGTGGGGCGGGGGGTGGGGCTTGTTTGGTTCATTGCTGGTGTCCCTAGTGTCTGGGATGTCTCCTGGCACAGGGTTCATGCCCCACAGATATTGGATGAATCAGTGAGTAAATCCCTTTTGTTTTCTCCTGCACCATCACCTTTAGGAGGTCACAAACTATCTGGAAAAAGAGCATGGATTTTGGAATTTCAGACTGGGGTGGAATCCTGGCTTTACCGTCTATTAGCTGTAGGACCCTGGGCAAAGCACCCTTGTTAACTGCAAAATGGTGATAATTACACTTCCCTGGACGATTGTAAAACACCTGGTCTGCTCTGGCGTGTCATTGGGGCCCATGGATGGAGAAGAGGCTGTGGGTGAAAGGCTCCTTACTTACAGCAATGAAGAACTTTTAAACACGGGGTCTGTGTCTCTTAAAACTGATAAGGCTCTCGGCCCCCTCACCAGGATTTGTTTGCACATGTGCTAAAGAAAACAATGTTGAATATGGTGATTACAGACAGCCAATCAATTAGCCCATGCTCAGGAATCTGATCATAGCAGTCAATCAGTGATTGCCGATCTGCATATTTATTCAGTATCATTAATTATGCATCATGCGGCATTAATCCCCATAATATGCATGTGTGCACGCTGTGGAACAAAGCTGCTGGTGGTCCTATCTGGAGGAGGATGTGTGTGTGTGNCAGTTTGCCACACTCCCCACCCTTCCTTACTGCCTCATACACCATCTACCTTACTTAGGAGATTCTCTGCCTGGCTTCTTTGGGCATTTGAATTGGCAACCTGTAGATCAGTGTTTCCTCAACAGTATTATTATTATTATTATTATTGACCCCCTAAGTATTCTTTTTAGATATTTTTCTCTATTCTCCCCTGCCAATAAAATATTAGATATATTATATCTATATATGCCATAGATACATTAGATATCTGCTCATGTACCATACATATATCTGTGATATTTTTTGCCCTCCAAGGAGCAAATTTCACCCCTGTCAAGAATGCATGCTTTAGATTATAAGGGCTCTTCCTATTTCTAGTGGCTCCTGTGGTGGGGTAGGTTCAGGAAGGGGACTGGCAATGAGGTGGTCTGATCTGTATAATCTTTGATCTTTCATATTTCCCTGGACAAACACCCCATATTCGCCTTATAGCTCTCCTTACTGTCGCCTAAACTAGCTCTAGTCAGTCAGCTTCCATTCATTTTGTCATGCTGTTTCCCCAACTTCTCAGGAGTGCCCAAATCTTCAAGACCCAGGCCAAGGATCCCCTCCTCTGGAATCTTTCTGGCCAATTAAAATAATTATACATGGGTATTAAAGTTTCAGAGGGGAGAGCCTCTCAGGGAATCACAATTTCTAAACTTGGATTTTACAGATGAGCAAACAGAAGCCCAGAGATGGCAAGGGACTCACCCAAGCTGGCACAGCAAGGCAAGAAGTAAAAACCCTGACCAGATTTTAAAGCCAATACTTTCCTTACATCCCACTTGCTACCTAAGGCAGGTTTGCTCATCCTTGCATCATCTGGGCCTGGCACAGCACCTGGAACAGAGGTGGTACTTACGACGAGTCATGATGCACATCAATACAGTAAGTCATTAAAGG
>NW_007729556.1:26228-27876 GCF_000696425.1 Galeopterus variegatus
AATAGTAATTAAATTTCATAGGGAGAAAGGGAGTGGAATTGAAAGGGGCAGAAGATGCTTCTGAGGTTGTTTCTTGACCTGGCTGCTGGTTACACAGGTGCTTGATATTCAATCATTAAATTGTGCAAAGCCATATTTTCTGTTGTTTGCTGTATGTAGGTTATATTTTACCACGGAGAGGATAATAAAGGTTGTGCTCATCCAGTCAGTAAGGCCAGGCGGGAGGCTGCTGCAGCCACCCAGGCAAGAGGTGATGGTGGCCTGGGCTGTGGTTGGGACACCACAGGGTGGAGAGCCACAGAGGGATTGGTCAGGGACTTAGGAGATAATCTGGCAGTCCCAGTGCACTCATCCATGTGTTTGGGCGCCTGGCTTTGAATCCTTGCTCCAGGACCTCTTGACCACAGTCCCTGGCATTCTGAACCAGGAGGCCAGATGGGCCTCATTGGGGGGTGCCGGGCAAAGGAAAGGATGTGGAGAGCATTGGAGAACCCCATGGCAAGGCAGCCAGGAAAAGAGGCCAGGGAGTTGAGTGCAAAGAAGGTGGTGAAGAGGCTGTCCCTCAGAGCTGTCAGCATGGGCCCCAGGCGCCTGCCTTCCATTAGCCCTTTCTTGGGATCGTTGGATCGGCCACCATGCCCAGGCAGAGTGGGTAGCCGGCCAGAATGACCTGGGCAAATGTGGTTGCAGTTGTGGCGGGAGGTGGGCAGCAATCAACGGGTGGACAAAACCCCAGCCCCCAGGAAGCCTGTGCACTGCTCTTGGTTTCCAGCACCTTCTCTCCCACCTCCTGGGGGTGGCCATAGTGTTTTCTGTCTGGCCAGCCATGCCTGGCCATGCTGGGGAACACAGGCCCCTTCAGAAGCGGCCCCGAGCCCGCCACGCCGTCCGAGCCCTGACAAAGTCTTGAGGGAAGCGGGCGTCGCAGGCCCAGCTGTGTAAATGTTTTTGGTTTTCCTGCTGAGGCTAGGGGTTGAGTCTGTGCCAAGACAAGCCTTGCTCCAGTTTTCTTTGGCAAGGCGGCCCAGCTCAGGAATGTCAGGCGAACTTTCCAAATGGGATGGTTTGTCGGTGGGACCTCGGCCTGAAAGCTGAGCCCTGGGTATACTTTGCCATCATCTAATTACCGCGTCCCCAATTAGAGTCAAGAAGCTGTGGCCTGGCCTGGTCAGATGGGAGTCATTTTCTCTGCTTACCCCCCTCCTTCCTGGAGGGGCAGGGGTTTTGGGGGGGCTTTCTGCAGGCTTCTCAAGTGCGCATGGGTGGGATAGTGGCTTTCAGTGTCTGGGGGATGATGGAGCTTTGAAGGGGAGTGTGGACTCTGTCTGGGCCCCGGCTGTGAAGTTGGGAGAAATACCCTGACGATCGCTGTGAGGTGAATGTTTTTCTTCTTTAACTCCTTTTGGTTACTGTGACTTGAAGCTTTCTTGGTAGATCTCACAGAGGATGAACTCTAGAGCAGGGCTTCCAAATGCAAAATCCAGTGGCAGCCAAACTACCTAAATGAATGAAGCTGTCCAGGAATGAGGCAATATGGAGGGGTGGGGACTGGGGCAGACTGGGAGCTCTTGCCCCATCTAAAGGGGCAGACGCTTCTCAGCTCCAGCCAACCACAGCTCATTAGAATGTGTTTCTGATGTGGCCCCAA
>NW_007729556.1:28844-30104 GCF_000696425.1 Galeopterus variegatus
GTGTAGCCTCTTCTTCTGAAGTTGACCTTGCAGGTCCGAGCTAGAAGGGCCATAGACTCCATCCATGACCCTGTCTGTGAAGTGGGCAACAACGTGCCCCCAATCAGAGTCACTGGGCAAAGAAGCCAGCTGTGGTGGCAAAGCTCTAGACAGTAAGCTTTGGGAGGAGGCCTTGACCATCTCAGTGTCCCCAGGGGCAGCACTGCTGCTTGTAAAGGTGCCCAGCCAAGACAGGGGGCTAGTGGGCTTGGGGAGGAGCTGGCCAGCCCTGTAGCATTGGGTAGGTGGAGTCAGGGTTCCAGGGTGGTACCAGCTAATGCCCTGAGCCCTTTTTCTTTTTCTTTTCTGTGGGGTCAAGAGAGTCCAGACAAAGATCCCCTGAACAACCTGACATTTGCTGTTTGCAAAGCTAGACTGTAAAGCCAGCCCTCCCTGCTCACGAGCACTCATTGGCTCCCGTTGCCTCTTACATCGCCCATAGTGAACCCTCGATACAAGTTTGAACCAGCAAATGTGATTGAGTGAACAGTGAACACTACACACATGCAGGCAACCTTGGGCTTGGCTGGTCCTTCCTCCCCACCTGGAAGGTATGTTTGGACAAGGTGGGGTAAGGAGAGTCCAGAACTTGGCATTCCCACTGAATTCCAGGGGGAGCTGAGAAGTTGGGGATGCCCAGTAGAAACACAGGGAAAACTCGAGTGCTTACTTTTTGGTTTTATTTCCAGTCCCATTCTGTGATGAGAATTTCTGCTAGAAGAGAGTCCGCCTTGGGCCTGGGTTTGACACCAATCTTGATATCAGCAACCACAACACCTCGTGTTCACAGAGTGCTTACTATGTGCTGAGCACAATGCTCAGCATTGCACATAGAGTGTCATTGGATCCTTACACTTGCTCTTTATTCTACAGGAGGGGATACTGAGGCTCAGAGGGAGGAAAGAGCCAGAACATCAATCCTACCTTGTTTGTATCCAGATGCTGCTTTTATGAGACATCCTGTTTACCCACTTCATTGTTATCCCCACTATACAGAAGAAGCCCCGGAGAGGCCAGTCCACAGGCCTCCAGCTGTGTGGGGTGAACCTAGAACTCAGGTGGTCCTCCCAGTACCTGCACCTGCACTGCTGTCCCCACTCCCACAGCCCCACCTCTGCCAGTCAGGTGCAACCAGTGCTTCCCACCCACCCCATCAGATGCAGTTAAAGGCTGATCAGACATGAAGCCCCCTCCCAGAAAGGTCTCTCAGGACTACCAGAA
>NW_007729556.1:30203-35389 GCF_000696425.1 Galeopterus variegatus
ACTCAGGTGGTCCTCCCAGTACCTGCACCTGCACTGCTGTCCCCACTCCCACAGCCCCACCCCTGCCAGTCAGGTGCAACCAGTGCTTCCCACCCACCCCATCAGATTCAGTTAAAGGCTGATCAGACATGAAGCCCCCTCCCAGAAAGGTCTCTCAGGACTACCAGAAGCCCTCAGCAGGAGGATGAGCTGGGGGTGGGCCTGCAGCCCCTCCCCAGGGGCCGTTCTGGAGCCTGGAGCCCAGGGAGCCTCCAGAGGAGGGTGATTTGGAATAGGAACACAGGGCTCTTCCCTGCACATAATGAGCAGGGAGTGAGCTGATAGATATGCTAATTTCATTATTCATGTACATAATTACAATCTAGAAGTTGGCAGCTTTCTAGGTAATGACAGGAGGGAAGGGGAAATTTACCTAACTTTTGTAATATATGTGTGGTATTATTTAACTCTTAAATTAAGATCAGGAACCTAATTCATTCCATGAGGCCAGAGGATATGAGGCACCGAGGCAGAGCTCCACCCCATCTCTCCATGGAATAGTATTCTTTCTTCCTTCAACAAATATCTACCCGGGGCCAGGCCTTGAGCCAGCTTGGGGGTTGCTATAGTGATGGCAGCCCAGTGCCTGCCCTTGGGATCTCCTGAGATATGAACAAGTAAAGCATGAAGTTGACAGTGCCATGTGAGAGGGGCAAGGTGGAGGAAGAGCAGGCGGACAGGGAGCACAGAGGGGGCTGCCCACTACACCCTGGCGAGGTGGGGAGGGAGTCAGAGAGGGCTTCCTGGAGGAGGTGGCACCTTGCTGTCTTGAAAGATAGTGCATAAGGATTGTTCATACTAAGGGGAGGGGAAAGGTCTTCAAGATGGGTGGTGGGGAGGGGCCAGCCCGGTGGCGCACTGGAGAGTGCACCGCTTGGGAGCGCGGCGGCGCTCCCACTGAGGGTTCGGATCCCATGTGGAGATTGGTTCCTGCTCGCTGGCTGAGCGCGGTGCGGGTGCAACACCGAGGGTTGCGATCCCGTTGACGGTCAGTAAAAAAGACAAAAAGGAAAAGAAAAAAAAAAAGATGGGTGGTGGGGAAACAGCTTGGGCAAATGCCAAGAGGTGAGACCATGGGGCATTTTTGAGGATGCTGAGCTGGCTGGAAAATGGAAGGGAGGGGGTGGCACGTGGACCTCTCCAGATTCAAGTCTTAAAATCAGACATGCTTGGCCTCACTGGGAAACCCAGTGTGCCGGCCTCTGTGCCTGGGCCCTGCTGCCATGGCTTTCCACCGCACCCCACCCCAACTAATCAGGTCTGGGAAAGAGTAATGAGGGGAGGATTTTCTGAGCCCATTTGGTGCCTGCCAGCCCTTGGCTTGTACCCAGCTGGGGGAGGAGAACACAGGCACATAGATGCCCCACGATGAGCCTAGGCTTCTGAACAGGGAGGGACATGGTCCTGGAGTGGGGCCCCTACAGTCCTCAGCTGCCGGTAAACAAAGCTGGCTTTGGGCTTTCTCCCAGCTGGATGTGGGGCCCTTGCAGAGGGGCCTGTCACTGTGGGGGGTGCATGAAATTCTTGATGAGGGCTGTCCCTGGCCTGCCCCCTCCCCAGTGTTTCTCTTCCTGCCCCTCCCCACACTTGGGGGAGAGGGAACAGCTGTACAAACACAGGCCTGGGTATGTGGGGGGCCAGGGTGTGTGATGCCCAGCGGATGGTGGGAAGGTGGCTGCATGAGTATGTGTGTGCATGTGGCGTATGTGGCGTGTTCGTGTGTTTGGCACATGCACTTGCTGGATGCATGTATATATCTCTTGTGTACAAGTGTAGAAATGTGAATGACTGGGAGTGTGCATGTGTGTAGGTGTATGCATTAAGCCCATGCGCGTGAAAGTGCACACATGGACAATCGTGTGCATATGCACGGGTGCACATGTATAAGGTGTGGCACGTGTGTACTTGTGCGATTATCTTGACACCTGTGCACAAGGAATGAACATGTGGGTGTGCCTGCATGTGTGATTGTGTTGGCATGTGTGTATGTATAAATTATGATGTGTGCCCGTGTGTGCGATTGTGATTGCGTGTGTGTGTGAGATACATGCGTGCAAGATTGTATTGGCCCATGACTGTGTGTATGTATAAGCTACGTTGTGTGCGGGTGTAGGTATAAGGGTGTGTGTGTGTGCGTGTGCACGTGTGTGTGCGTGCGTGTGTGCGTTTGTGTGTGTGCGTGCGCGTGTGTGTGCGTGCATGTGTGTGTGCGCGCGTGCGTGTGTGTGTGCACGCGCCGGAAGGGGAAGGGGTTTGTTTGTGATGCCACTGCAGGTGAAAGCCCAAGTCAGGGCTCAGCCTTTGCCCAAGCACTGAGTGACAACCACGACATGGAGCACACCCCCTCCAAGGGTGCCCCCTTCCCACCCACCTGGCATCCCCCGCCAGGGCCCCAGTTCCTCCCACTGGCTGGTCACGTATGGCTGCGTTCCTAAGAGGGAACGGCTTGTTTTCCCTTGAAGTCTACCCTTCTATAATTGTTTCCATGTATTTCCCTTGATTTGTAGTTTGAGACCATCCCCTCCCTGCTCCACTCCCCCACCCAGGGCTTAGCTCAGTTCTGGGAAGGCAGATGGTGGACCCATCCGCTGGGCAAGGGGATTTACTATCCCCACAGATTAGACAACTTGCCCGAGGTTCACAGAAGTTGGGTCGCTTGCAATAAAGCAGAGCAACCGGGGACCCAAGCCAGCCTGGGAACCCAGATCTGATGCCTAGTCCATACCCTACCTTGCCCAATACAAGGACTCGCAGACCCACCTCACTGCATCCCTCCTGGCCACACTTTCTCAGCCAAACCTTCTTCTTACAGAAAGAGGGAAAGTGGGCAGACAGCTGCTGAGAGATCAGGATGAGTTTGCAGTTCTCCAGGTTAAAATGGAGACCAAGGGAAATTTATATGATTCTACTTTCATCTCTCTGGATCCCTCATCGAGCCAGTAATGTATTCCCCCTTCTTGCTAACACACTTTTTAAAATGTTAATAGACTGTAAATTACTTTTCTTTTTATACTTCTTAAAATAAGCGTTTCCTCTTGTAGATGGCAAGATGACGCTGGAGTTACGGGCTTGGTTTTATTACTGTGGAGATGAGATGGACTGTAGAGAGCTCATACAGCTTTTATAGGAACTATTTTATTTATAAGAATTTTCCTAATGTCAGATGGATGTGACATGCCTGGTTTCTTTCTGCCCACTCTTGAGAAAAGAGGGGAATTTAGCATGGCCTGGGCCTGGGTCACATTTCTTTGCCTTGGAAACCCCAGAATTGCAGGAGTGTTCTTTAGCAGACTTAATACAATAGGTTTAAGTTTCTACTTGCACACCTCTGGTGATGGGGAACTCACTTCCTACCGAGACGGCCAGTCTCGGATGCAAGCTCCAGCTCCTTTCTTATGCTTCCTGGTCCTAGCTCTGCTCTCTGGAACTAGGGAGCAAATCTCTCTACAGTCCACGTTGGAAGTCTCCCACAGATTGAAGGCAGTCACCATTCCCTGTTCTGAGTCTCCTTTTTCTCTGCATGTAATACCCCTCTGGTTCTTTCGATCTTTCTCCATCATTTTTTCATCTCACCTGCCCTCTAAAACGTATTTATAATTCTTTTCTCCGAGGTCAGGAAGGATTATTTTAACTTCTCTTCATTACCAAGACATGTATTTCCTATTGTTCCTTCTGAAAAATCCCAATACTGGTCATGTTTGTAAGGATTTCATGTACAAATAAAATTCAGCAATTCTGGGTTAAGGAAATATAAGCAGGTTCCTTTGCAGCAGGACTTATCAGAGCCTCATTTGATAAATGCACACTGTCACTCTCCAAAGGGGGTACAGTAGCAGCATTTTACAAACTCAAGTGACTGTGAGACTATGGGTTTTCCAAGGGCATCCCAGAGGGCATCTGTGTATCCAGAAAACAAGTCAGAAACATTGTTTTAGTGTGGCTCTGGAGTGGTAAATGTCAAACAAAAGGGTAATTCCCATTAGCTCATAGAAAACCAGCACTTCTGTACGGTGATTCCTGTTTATTGTGGGTGCCTCAGAATGGCAGCTGTGGAGGCCAGCAGAAGGATGATTCATCCCTGATTCTGTGCACTTTGTCTCCCTGGCTCAGTTTTCCCATTACGTGCGATGAACAAGGTTCATCTGGTAGCCTTTCAAGGCCATCTCCAGTCCTAACCAGCTGGAAAGCTGTGCTTTGGGACAGGTGGGTTTAGGCTCCTGGGAAAGTCATGTTAGAAAAGGAACAGTTAAGTTTCTCTGGAGACAGGCAGGCATGGGTTAGAATCCCAGCTCTGCCACGTGCTACGTATGGGACTCTGGCAAGGACTTCGCCTCTCTGATCTTCAGACTCCTCATCTGTGATCTGTAAGAGATGCATCTCAGTGCCTTCCTCACAGGGCGGATGGAGTACAAGGCCTGGCATGGAAGAAATACTCAGTAAATGCAAGGGCCTATTCACTACGCTCTTAGAAGGCCTTATCTGGTGCTGCCTTGGCCTGATGCTCCTCCTGAGCATCTTCGCTCCACCCAGACTGAACTTCTGGAGTGGCCTCAAATGTGCCAAGCCTGCCCCTGCCTCGGTGCCTTTGTACACTACATGCTGCCCTTTCTGCCTAGAATCCACTCTCCAGCTGTTTTCCATGATGCATGGTAGGGGCTCAATAAACAATGCCTGAACTGTTGTGAGATGAAGGCCCTCATGTGTCTTCCCCTCCCTGAGGCCACCAGCTCATGCCCACAGCCTAGCAAGGCCTGAAATCTGCCCTCATCCTGCCTTGAGGGAGAAAGTAACTCCTCCCACACATCTACCCACAAGTCCCCCTTAGAGCAGTTTTCAGCAGCCCCTAAGGCAGGGAGGATGTAGCTGGGGGGTTGCCAGTCACATACCCTGCCCACCCAACCCAGGCCATGGCTCCTGGTTGAGGTTACCTCTGCAAAGTGTGGGCCATGTGTTCAAGGCAGACCAATGTCCCCTTTTCTGGTTGCCTGTATGGGCCACCAACTGAATCAATCTTGAACAATTGGCCACAGGCTTGTTTCCTTAAAAGTGATGTTACCTCGGGCCGGCCCCATGGCTCACTCAGGAAGGCGCGGCGCTGGTAGCACCAAGGCCATGGGTTCGGATCCTATATAGGGGTGTCTGGTGCG
>NW_007729556.1:35646-85356 GCF_000696425.1 Galeopterus variegatus
GCCGGCCCCATGGCTCACTCAGGAAGGCGCGGCGCTGGTAGCACCAAGGCCATGGGTTCGGATCCTATATAGGGGTGTCTGGTGCGCTCACTGGCTGAGCGTGGTGCGGACCCCATCGTGCCGATGGTTGCAATTCCCTTACCGGTCAAAAATAAATAAATAAAAAATAAGAGCGATGTCTTTAAAAAAAAAAAAAAAGTGATGTTACCTCTAATTATCTCCCACAGGACGTGGTTTAGGCTCCTCATCAAAAATAAATAAATAAAAAATAAGAGCGATGTCTTTAAAAAAAAAAAAAAGTGATGTTACCTCTAATTATCTCCCACAGGACGTGGTTTAGGCTCCTCATTCTCGCATTTCCGCTCATCAGAGCACGGGTGAGCCAATATTGCAGCTGAGATAATCAAATATCTTCTTTAAACAAACAGGATGGAAGGGGGACGTCTGTTTTCCCCTGGGTTGAGCAGGACTCCTAATGTGGTTCCACGAAGTCACTCTGGGACACCCTCTGAGAACGGGATAGTGTTTACATCATTGAAAATCTCCACTAACCCAAAATGTCTCCTGCCATACATTTGTCGCATGTGTGATGTTCTTCTAACATTTGTTGCATCTTTGGGTTGAGGGGCATTGGGGTTTGAGAGCCAGATGGCCTGTGTTCATATCCCAGCTGGGCCACTTTTGAGCTGTGTGATCCTGGGCAAGTTGCTTAACCTCTCTGTGCCCCAGTTTCTTCATATGGAAAATGGAGGTACTAATCATATCTCATGGAGTTTTTGTTTTCTATGTGCCTGGCACATAGTAGGTGCTGTGTCAATGTGGCCATTATTACTGTCACTGATACTATTACTTTTGGGGGAGTCAGGGGCAGAGTGGGGAGGGGAATTTAATGGAGAACAATGTGAATTCTTCTTTGTTAGTTGAATTTTAAAGTTGACCTTTTTACCCTTATGGCTGATGCTCCTGGAAATGGGTGGGTCTAATTGTGGCCACAGAGAATGCTCTGAGCTGAAGTGATAGAATTTCTGACCAGAAATGGTAGAGCAGCAAGGGTCCCAAGAGATCATTTGGGCCAATTCCTTTGCTTTTCAAGTGGGGGAAGTGAGGCCTGGAGAGGATAAGAACTCGCCCAAGGTCACAGGGGGAAATGGTAAACTCAGCAGAAACCCAAGGCTTAATGAGAATTGTCATAATAAAGATGGTGCATTTATTGAGCACCCACTATGTGCCAAGCAAACTCCTTGCACTATTTTGTTTAACCATCACCACAGCTTGTGAAATCTGAGTACTGTTGCCATTTCTCAGGTGAGAAAACTGAGTCTCGGTTGGCTGAGCAGGTCATTTGGGATGCAAGTGTGGAATCAGGATTGGAACCCCAGTATGTCATTCAGAGCTGGAATTCAGACCCACTTGGATGTCTATCAGGGGGATAGGAGGCACCGAGTGAGGCTGGATCCTGCTCCAGACCTCAGTTTCCCCATGGTCGCTTGCACTCAGGCTATCGCAGGCAATGACTTCTGGGGTGAACTTGGGTGTATTGCTTGCCTTCTTCATTTCACCTTTGAGAATGAGGACCCTGCAACAGACAACCTCTGCTCCACTGCAGCCCCTTCGTGTGGGTGTGTGGGGGGCTGCATGTGTGACAGCCTATCTCCATGCATCCACAGCCTGTGAGCTCTCCATTCTTGTGCTGGCAGAACGTGTGCACAGATATCTGAATGTGTGTTATGATCAGGCAGGCCAACCAGGGGAGGTCACTAGAAAGGAAGCTGCAAGGGCTCCCTTGAGGCATGGTCAATCCGGGTTCATTCTCACAACATGCCCAGCTTCTGACACGGTGCCTGACACACAGTGGGCTTGCATGAAGTGTTTGTTGAATGACTGAGTGAAAGTCCATGTAAGCCTAGGCATGTGTGCAGTGCATGTGTTCCCACGAGTCCATGCAGGGCTATGTGGGCACACACGCAAGAGGCATGGATTCTCTTATGGGAAGGGAGCTTTGAGGCACAAAGAGCTGAGGTAGACTCCCAACTCTGCCATGTGTTTTCTGTGTGACTTAGACCTTGTGGTTTTCCCTCTCTGATCCTCCATTTCCTCATCTGTAATATGCACATAATTTCTGTAGCTCCCACATAGAGATGTCTACGAGTCACTGAGATAACATATATAAAATACTTCACCCAGCCCAGACAGATTTTTTTAAAAAAAGCCTGTGAACCATGGGAGTTTGGGAGCTGGGCCCTTGAAGACTCCAGGTTAGAGGCTAAATTTATGGGTTTGTCTTGTTCATTCATTCATTCAACAAATATTAATTGGGAGCCTATATGTGCCTAGAACTGCTAGGTTTTGGGTAGGAGGCAGTGATGGAGACAAAGCCCCTGTACTCCTGGCTCTCACAGTCTCATGGAGGAGTCAGGCACAAACTATGTTACTGCATCAGTAGTAGTTCTAGCTACTCAAGGAGGGCTGAGAGTGCCCAATGAGGGGATAAGTTCAGAGATGATGGGAGGGCTTCCATAAGGAAGTGATACTTGACCTGGAGTCTGAAGGATGAATTAGCTATGATGAAGTGAATAGGAGGAGGGCAAAACATTGCAGCCAGTGGAGGCAGCATGTGCAAAGGTCCTGTGGTGGGCTGAAGCCTGGTGAGGGTGAGCCCTGAGAGGAGGAAGTTCCATTGTGGGTGGAGGGTGGGGAGGGAGGGATAGTTATGTTACAGGGGATGATAGGGGTTGGTCCTTGTGGGTACAGGGTTGCGGGTGACTTTTAGTCTAAGATTCTAGAAGCCATGGAAGATTTAAAGAAGAACGTGTGACAGGCTCAGATCTGGGTTTTTGAAAACTCCCTCTGGCTACCCCAAACTGTCCTGGGTGGACAGTGGCCTCAGGATGGAGGATACACTCAGCTGATCCTTTCATGCCAACCTGTCCTGCCAGGGGACCCCCAGGGGAAGGCTGTGGCCATCACAGCCTGTTGGGAGGCAGAGCCCCCCTCACCCCCAAGCTGGTGGGCTCATTTACATGATCCCAGCTTAATTCTCCCAGGGTATGCAAATATATGCAAACCACAATCCAGGAGAGGTAAAAATAGCAGGGCACATTAGCATCCCCCACAGGAATATTGTTTTATGCAAACGACATGCTCGGGGCCTGCTGAGTGGGCGGAAATGGAAGATGCCTTCCTGGGGCTCAAGTGGGTCCACCCTCCTGGCCTTTGCCCTCCAGGGCCCTGGCCAGGCCCCTGCTGGGAGGGGAGGACTCTGGTGTGAGGGGGCAGGTGGTAGACGGAGGACCCTGTCTGCCCAGTGTCAGGGGGCCAAGTAGGGTCCCCAGGGTGGGAACATCCCTGACCCCACCTCTACCCCATCCTGTCCTGGCCTCCTCCCACTGACTGTCTTGTCTTCCTCCCTCTTCCCTCTTCTCTTGGCCCTCCAGTCTTCCCCTCTGCCCTTTCTCCAGTCTTCGGCTTCTCTCTGGTCTTTTCTCTTCTCAGCCTCCTTCCAGCTCTTCCTTCTCTGCCCGCACTCCTGGTCTTTCTCTGAGAACTCACTGCGGTGTCCTCCTGGCGCTTGTCCACTCCGAGTCTCCATTGCCAATTCTCTGCACCTCGCTGCCTCTCCTCGCATCTCGCCCTGTCTCTGTCTCTCTGTCTCTATCCGCATCTGTTTCCGTCTGTCAGTCTGCCTGCTGTCTGCCTGTCTGTCTCTGTCTCTCAGTGTGCATCTCTCTGCCCCTGTCTTTCTGGCTGTGTTGATCTCTCTCTGTTTTGTTCAGTTTGGTTTTACTTTGTTTTTCTGTCTCTCTTCTTTTCCTTCTGTCATTGGTTGGTGTCTCTCTCTTTCTATTTCATTATCTGTCCATTGCTTTTTCTCTGTAGTCCCCCACTCGAAGTCTCCCTCCCTGCCTCTCTCCTGCATCCTCTTCCTAAGGGGGTCCTGGAAACCACCTCAGGATATCCATCAGCCCCCCCGCCCCCGGCTCACATCTGCATCAGCAGCTATTGGGCCATATGGGGAGGAGCAGGGACCCCTCCACAACCCAAATTCCAGTGGGTGCTCAGACCCCTGACTGTAGCCCAACAGGAAGGAGGCTGTTCCAGCAGGCTGTGGGTTTTGAGAAGGGACTGGGCCTTCCTTGATTACTGGAAGCCTAGATCTGCTGGCCTGGTGTTGCCTGAAGCTGGGGTATAGGGGAGAGAGGGTAGGCATCGGCCCAATCCCCTCTGGGCAGGAGCACGTCTTGGCAGAAGATACTTCCTGGCTGTGTGATCTCTGCAAATGGCTTCTTCTCTCTGAGCTTCAGTTTCCATCTCTGTGAAATGGGTTGACATTGGTGTCTGAGTCTTGGACTTGTTATAGGACTGGCCTGATAAACTGGCATTGTTTACTTGTGGTGCACTTAGTAAATATTATCTACTACTGTTATTATTGTCGTCACTCCTGTATTGCCACTCTGTGCCTCAATTTCCTCATCTTGTGAATGGGAGAATATTTCTCATGTCATTGGGTAGTTGTGAGGAGTGGATGATACAGTAGTTGCAAACTTGGCACATAGTAGGTGTTCAATAAGCCACCTTCTTTTTTTTTCTTCCTCCTCAGACTACAGTGTGACTTTGGTGAGGCACGCCTTTCTGGGCCTCAGTTTTCCCATCTGGAATGAGGTGTCTTGGCCAAGCTCAACTGGACTGGGGTTCCCAGTCAGCGGTGACTCCACAGTGCCACCAAGTGGCCACCCAAGTCACCATGGGGCAGGTTGGGGGTCTGAGGTTGGGGACAGGGGTGTACCTGACCTCTCTAACTCTGCTGAAAGGAGAGGAGATCTGCCCAAGGATACATGGTGGTGAGTGCACCATGTATCTACTACTGGATCTGCCTCAGACTTGCTGGGTTACCTTGGGCCAGTGCATGACCCTCTCTGAGCCATGCTTTCCTCACCAGGCTGGAGGCTTCCTCCAGCAGCCACATCCTCCATCCATGTGGCTGATCCAGGGCTACACGACCTTGGCAGTTCACAATTTCATTAAGCTCCTACTCAGTGCTATATGCAAGATAAACAACAGTGACAATGATAATAATAGTAACTGTTCACCAGTAATGGAAGCTTACTCTAGGTGAGGCCTTGTGCTTAGCCTTTATTAGTACCAGCTCATTTAATTAGCAAGAAATTTCTAAGCACTTTACAGCAATTAATTCATTTAATTCTCACAACAAAGTGAGGCTCAGAGAGGAGCATTGAGTTTTGGGTCATTAAAACCATTCCCTATATATTTATTGAGCACCTACTATGTGCTAGGCTCTGTGCTCAGCATCTGACCCTCCAGTCTTGCTTAATTCATCCAAGACCACTCCCTCTTCTCCCCTCTCTCCTATTTCTCCCACTCTCTCTTTTCCTCTTTGTTTCTCTCTCCCTCCCTCTGGTATCTGGATGTTGCTGAGACCCTGGGAGAGGGTCATTTCTGCCCCCTGGGAGGCACTGCCCTCATGGAAACTGAGCTTCTCAGTGTCTGTGCCCATTTGCTCTGGACACCTGCCCCAGCTTTCAGTCCACCACGCAGCATCCAAGAGGGAAACTGGAAGGAGGGTGCCAGCTGTCTCAATGGCTTGTTTTACTTTAAAAAATTGTTTGAGGTGAAATGCATATAACATAGAATTAACTGTTTGAAAGTGGCCTTTAGCATATTCACAATGTGGTACAAACACCACCTCTATGTAGTTCCAAAACATTCCCATCACTCCAAAATAAACCTCCATGCCCATTAAGCAGTCATTCCCCACCCCTGGCAGTCACCAATTTGCATTCTATTTCTATGGATTTCCCTAGTTTGCATATTTCATATAAATGGAATCATATAACACATGACCTTCTGTGTCTGGCTTCTTTCACTTGGCGTAATGTCTTCAAAGTTCACCCACATTGTAGCATGTGTCAGTGCTTCATTCCTTCTTATGGCAGAATAACATTCCATTGTATGGATAGAACACAATTTGTTTATCCATTTATGTTGATGGACATTTGTATTATTTATTTCCACCTCTTGGCTACTGTGAATAATGATGCTATGGACATTTGTAAACAAGGATTTGTTTGAGTTCCTGTTTTCAGTTCTTTTGGGTATATTCCTAGGAGTGGAATCGCTGGGTCTTATGTAATTCTATGTTTAACTTTTTGAGGAACTCCCAGACTGCCTTACTGTTTTACTGTGCAGACCTTGATGACATAAAGGAATCACATTGGAATCTTGAAGCTTTCTCTTCACCATCGCTGTCCTAACCATTTATATCTGAGGGCAAGCTTTTATACCCTTGAATCATGCACTAGCCATTCAGTGATGAGATGCTGGAAGGATCATGGAAGGAGTGACCAGTGCAGGAGTGGACAGAGTGGGAAGGTCAAGACTCATTCATTCATCCATTCACTAATTCATTGGTAAAACATTTACCAAGCGTCCCACCCTGTGCCAGTCCCTGTGCTGGGCACTAGAAAGAGTCCATGCCTTGAAGAGGCTTATAATTTAGGAGGAAACAGACGTATAAATAGGCAATTGGGAACGAGTGCGATGCATTCCCCATGGAGGCTCTTGAGGAAGCACTAAGGAGGCAACAGCTGCCTGAAAGAGCCAGGCAAGGCTTGATAGCTGGGTACCTTTTTAAGCTGGGTATTGAAGGATGAGTAGGAGTTCTTCCTGGCGCAAAGGCAGGAAAGGACAGTCCAGGATTAGGGAATAGCATGAACCAAGTTGCAGAATCTATAGATATAGTGAATCTTAGGTGTGACTGAAGCACAGTGTAAATCTGGTGGAAATATGACTGAAGTGGTTGGTAGGTAGTTATAAAATGACCAATGTCTTGAATAACATGCTAAGGAGCCTGAGTTCTAACCTGTAGGTGATGGGGAGCCATCAAAAGATTTATACCTGAGTGATTAGAGGAATAAAGGTAGCCTTCACTTCCCTGTCTATGAAATGTATGAATTGTAGTTGCTTGTATCTGTCAGAATAAACTGGGTTATGCTGCAGTAACAAATAACGCCCAAATCTGAAAGGTATGAAACAACATGTTTTGTTTTCTTGCTCAGACTACATGTCCATCACCGGGACTGCTACACATTTCCGTTATCTGTAGTTTAGAACCTTGGCAGGTGAGAATGCTAGTGGACAGGACTAGAAGATCGAGACTTTTTCATTCATCCATCCATCCATTCATCCATCCATCCATCCATTCACTAATTCTTCAGTAAAACATTTACCAAGTACCTCATCCTGTGCCAGTCCCTGTGCTGGGCACCAGGAAGAGGTGAATAGCTATCAACTTTCTGGAATGTGGTTGGTCACTGTGACAGGAGGAAAAGAGAGCAGAGGATAGCAGTCCTGAAGCTTCCATGCATAATATGACACATGACGCTGAGCCAGTCCTGTGGCTGCACCCATCTCTAAGTGGGAGGTGAGCAGCAGAGGGGCCACCGTGTAGGTCCTCTCTGAGATCCTCCTACATTTATGAAAACAGAATTTTGCTCAGGATGTTCACTGCCGCATTGGTTGCCATAGCCTAAAGCTGGAAGCAACCAACTTGTACATCAATGGGGGATTCATTAAATGTAGCTAAGGCACACTTTGAAGTATCACTTAGCTATTTAGAAAAAACAAGGCAGATTTTTTTATTTGTTAAAATGGAAAAAAAGATGCATCAAATATATTGTTAAATTAAGGAAAAAGTCACTCCAAGGCGCAGAACATTGTGCCTGGTATGATCCAATTAATTATAAAAAGATTATGCACAATTTCTGTAAATATAATGCAAGGAACAGTTAACATTGATTACCTCTGGGGAAAGGGACCAGGGCAGGGATTTTGCTGTTCTGCTCACTTCTACCCAGAGCCTAACAATTAGTAGGTGCTCAGTGTTGTTTAGCACATAGTAGGTGCTCAGTAAATACTTGTCATAGACATAGATTAATATTTCCAGGAAGGGAGGCTTGACCTTTTAATTTCATGCCCTTCTATGCAGTTATAATTTTTTTAATCGTATATGAATATAAAATACAAAATTTGATTTGTTTTTAAAAGAAGATGCAATAATTCTCTTTTTTGATCTTTCTCACCCATTGCTGTATGAAAGGGGCAAAGATTTGGGGTCATGTTTCTCTGAAGATGCACAAAGAGCAGTAAGTAAGTAAGGGTGGCTTTGAAAAATTAGGAAAAAACTGCCACGTCAGTCCTACATAAAAAAAAAAAAAAAAAAAAAAAAAAAAAAAAAAAAAAAAAAAAAAAAAACCCGGGGAGAGCGGTTATTGATTAAAATGATCATTAGCTCCATTTTACAGATGAGGAGACTGAGGCCTGCAGAGAATAAAGTGACTTGCTCAAGGTTATCCAGTGAGTGAAGTACCAGCAGTGTGGGCCTGAGAATCCCACTTTTAAGATGGGTCTATTTCTCTTTGCAGCTGCCCCACTCCTATGGGACTTAGAGATGGATATTTCAGAGAAATTGAAAGGGGCTGCTCCCTGATGGTTGGCTGATCCCAGTCTGGGAGGCCAAATGATCCTGCAAGCTAGGAGTTAAAGCGGGGCTGCTAATGGATTAGGAGGTGGAGGGGGGGGGGGCAGTTCCTGGGCCAGGTATTGGCTTCCAGGTATTGGTATGGGAGTGGGGAGGAGAGGAGGAGGAAGATGAGAATCAAGACTGCCAGGTCTCTTTGCTTTCCAGCTTCTTCCACGAGCTTACTCTCATAGCTGCCCATGTTCCAACGACAGATGCAACCAGGATACATAGCTCTTGTATTCTTGTCACCACTCAGTTAAAACCCAGTCACTTGTGTCACAAGTTACAGTCTCTAAACTCAGACTCTAAAAAGACAACTCCATCCCGCCCTGCCCTGGGAAAGACCGCACAATATTTAGCTCTTAAAATGATTTTGATTCAGACTCAACCTAAATGCTCATGGGGAGAGAACTGACACGGGGCCCCCACACATTGAAACGCATGCTGCTGTTGACTGTGCAGAGACAGAAGCATGAAATGACGTGGACAGATGCTGATGATGTATTAAGGAATACAGAAGCAAGTTTCAACACTGCGTTCTGGAGCAGTCATACTATTGCAGTACTTACAAGCATACATGCAGCAGAGGGGAACGCTGAGGGGTGCAGGCCCCGGTGTCAGGCAGTCAGGGTCTGGGTGTGGACTCTATACGTGAGCCACTGACCTTCAACTCTTTAGCCTGCTCAATTTTGTGACCTGTGAAATGGGGATATTGACAGAGTTACCTCTCAGGGTTGGCATGGTGCTTATAAGCAACAATGTATATAAATCCTTAGTCCAGTCTTTTTATTTTTTTGCTTTTTAAAGAAAAAACGAAAGAACTAATGGAGGAGTTTATTCCATAAAAGATGGAGAACTACTTGTCTAAGCCAACCTAGGCATTTGTAGGTAGGGTAATTGTGGCCCAGAGAGGGCGAGTGACTTGACTAAGGTCACACAGCAAACGAGGAGAAAGATGGGAACTAAGACTAAGGGCTTTCCTGGAGTCCTTTCTACCAAATCCCAGTTTGCCCTAAAACCCACAGAGTTTTCAGGGAGATGCATCTGTAGGCGATGAGCTGGTCCATGCTGTGACTCCTGTTACACGGGTGAGTCATGTTATCTGTGTGATGATCACAGTGATGACCATAAAGACTGTTAGGCATCGAGCACTTGCACATCCGCCCTGAGTGGAGGGGTTTGCACGCACTATCTCACTTATTCCTCACAGCAGCCTCTGCAGGACTCCTGCTCTGTGTCCCTCCTAAACCCTTATGTCCAGCACACAGTAGGTGCTCAACAAGTATCTGTTGGTTGAACAACCCCCACTAAGAAGACCTTCTAACCCCAGAGTCCAGGGCAAATACCGAGGCCCAGGGAGGTGTGTGCAGAGCCCCGAGCCACACGGCTGGTCTTAGGTCTGTCTTACTCCAGAGAAAAATCCAATGAGGTCCCCCAGGTTGGGAAAAACTCAGATACCGAGGCCTGGATGGCAGCCGAAACTCTCCTCTTGATGGGAGCTTTGACAGTAAGAGGAGCTCCATAAGAGCAGTAAGAGGATCGACACTTTTGTTGGACACAAAGCACAGAAAAAAAGAATATAATTTCCCCCTCTTTAGGTTGGTTTGGGGAAGCACTCCATAGAATTAATAATTTGCTTTGCAAATTCTACATCTCCAAGTCCCTTGGCTCTGGGACCTGCATTGATATGTTAATGTGAGAAGCCCAAGAGACCACCTCCCGGTCCTTTTGCTCCTACAGCGTTTGTGGAGGTGCCTTTGTGCGGTCTCCTCTCTCTGTGCGTGTGCGTGTGTGTGCGTGTGCGTGTGTGCGTGTGTGCGTGCGTGTGTGTGTGTGTGTGTGTGTGTGTGTGTGTGTGAGCAGAGAGGCATGCAGAAGGTGGGGGCCCCAGCAGGAGTCTTGAGACCTGACTGGGGTGACATGCCTGTAGGGGACCAAGATGGGAGAGAAAACAGTTGCCATGCAAAGGTAGGAATTGCCTCTCAGAGGGAGAAACAATACCTGTGGCATGCAGGGAGTATTTCAAGGTTCGTCTACTTCCCTTCCACCCACCCTCTCAACTACTCATCTATCTACCCTCCTGCTCACTCAACTATCCATACTCTCATCCATCCATCCATCCATCCACCTATGCATCCAGCCACCTGTCCATCCATCCATCTGTCCATCCATCCACTCATCTGCCCACCAACCTGCTCACCCTTCTACCCCCACTTCCATCCACACACCCCAACTCTCTGCCAAGCATACACCAGCAGTTTGCAAGATGACCACTGGCCTGGCTCTTCCCATTTTATAGATGAGGAAACCACATTCCTAGTAGAATGACGGGGAACTCAGATTCTGAGGTCAGACGGGGCCAGGTTAACTTCTGGCAAGTGGCCAATGTCTCTGAGCTTGCTTTTCTCTCAGTAAACTTGAACTAAGGGTGGTACCTACCTCACACCCGGTGTGAGGAGGGAATGAGATGCCACCCGTGATGCGCTCAGCGTGAGGTCCGGCCTGGGGAACGTGCTCACTGTGTGCCCCCTCTCATTATTTGCTGAGCTCTTCCTGAGTGCCAGGGGTGCCCGGCATGCGCTCTCTTGTCCCTATTTGTGACTCTCCCCACTCTAGCTGAGGAGATTGAGTCCCCCAGAGGTTAAGGTGGGAAGCATACCCCAGGACCCCAAACTGGGGTGGGAAGACTCCAAACTCCACATTTCTTGTACTCCACCCCTTGAATGCTGGTCCCTGCTCTGCCACAAATGCACAGTGTGGCATCAGGCAAGTTTCTGAACCTCAGTTTCCCCATATGTACTAGGAGGGGGTGGACTGAATGATTTCTAGGGCCTTGCTCTGCTCAGAGTGTGAATGGCACATCCATTCAGCACATCTATGGAAACTTGAAAGACTCACACCCCACACCTTGGAGGGCTGTGACTGTGGCTGTCTGAGACTTGGCACGGCACCCTCACCACACCCTGAAAAATGGCTGTGGAGATAGTCATACCTGGTTCGACTTCCATCATTGTCCTTTCCTTCCTGAACAACCACGGGGAAATTTCTGAGCCTCTTGGAACCTCAGTTTCCTATCCTGTAAAGTGGGAATAAGAAGGAGTCACGTCATTGTGTTGCAGTGAAACCCAATGACATCATGTTTATTAACTGATTGGGAAGGACTCTGCAGACAGAAGAGGGGGAGTGAGCCACAGCCAGGGGCCATCCCCCCTCTGCAAGATCTGTTCATATACTCGCTCAGCAAACATGTACCGAGCTCCTTTTGTGTGCCTGGCCCAGAGCTCAGCATTGGAAACAGAGATGACTGAGATGGACAAGAAGCATACATTCTCCTGGGAGGAAACAAAAAGCCAAGTTTGCAAGTAGATGCTCAAATTACTTTCGGGGGGGTGGGGTGGGGATAAATTCAGTGAAGAACTTAAAGCAGGGGAGGGGATTGCATGCCTGGACAGAGGACATGCTAGGAAGGTGATCAGGAGAGGCCTCCATGAGGAGGGGCTCTTTGAGCTGAGAACTAACCAAGCAACGAGATGAGCCATGCTGCCAAGGCATGTAGGGAACAGAGTGCCAGGCAGAGGGAACAGCACATGCAAAGGCCCTGTGATAGGGACATGGGCCCCTCATCCCCACTGAGAGCATCTTCACATGGCTTCTGTCATATCATTTCAGTCCAGTAACTCATTGCCAGTGGCATCTTTTCTGCTACCTACGAGTGTAGGAGCCTGCTGCCTCTTTCATGTAATTCTCCCTCATTTTAATGATCTGCATTTCAAAATTATGTCCCCCACATCTTGAGGCCTCTGGGTACCAGGTATATTTCTCCAAATCCCAATAAATAAATACAGTAAATCTATGTGCTTTCAGGGATTTTTATGGGCCAGTCTGCCAGGGAAATGGGCTGGTTGCCTCAGAGGGCCAAGCTAACGTAGCCAGCAAGGTAATTAGATGCTGAGTTATGGGGGCCACTTGAAGTCTAATTATTGAGAGATCCGAGGTGCCTGCCTCATTTGGGCCCAGATTTACATGGTGCTGGGCAGGTTCCTCAAGGAGGCGTCTCCATGGGGATGCAGACGGGAGACAGTTCGTGGGTCTCAGAGAGGAGGGACTTGGAGGTAAATGGAGGGATATCTAGAATAGGGTGTGCCAGGGGTGGATGCTAGGCCAGGGTGGTGCTGCCTCCTTAGCGGGCCATCTCATTTCTTGGGCAAGTCCCTACACTTATATATGCTATGTTTATACTTTGTTTCTCTGGCTTAGGGCTATCTCATTGTATCTATGTTCACAAGCCTCTCTGCCCTACTATCTCATTCATTAATTCATTCAATAAATAGAGATCCGAAGCATCTGTGATTCATCAGGGCTTGATGTAAAGAGATGACAATAGATGACAGAGACTCTCTTAAACTGTATGCTTGACAAACAGTTGGAGCACAGTATGCATTTGTTGCAAGAATTCAAGTGTGCCACCTCAGGGTCATAAGATCTCGTCCTGCTCACCACTTACATTCCAGGTTGCACAGTTTTAGACTGTGTGTAAGTGTGTGTGAGTGTGAGCATGCTCATGCACACACTCAAAGTGAAAGTCTCCCATGCACCATGCAGGTGCTAGATGCTCAGGTCATTCGATGTCCCATAGGTCACTGTCCCCTGTGGGCTGGATGGCTGCAACAGCCTCCTCCCTGGTCTCCCACCTACTCCCCACCCCCTTAAATTCACTCCTCACACAGCAGCCCAGGGCGAGCTTCTGGAAAGTGAGGTGGACCATGTCATCCCTCTGCCCTAAGCCCAGTGGCCCCACTGAGGGAAGAAGCCAGAGTCCTAGAATGGTCTATAAAGTCCTGCATGGTGTGACCTCCTACCACCCACCCTCACTGATCTGCTCCAGCCACTCAGGTCTCCGTGCAGCGACCCACATTCTGGGCTCGCTCCTACCTCCAGGCCTTTGCACTCACTGAGTCCCCTGCCAAGACTGCCGTGCTGTCATTAAATGCCTGTCTTGTTCCCTCCTTTCTGTCATGTCTCTGCTTGACTCTGAACTCTCTGTGCCTTCTTTGCTCTATTTTCTATCGTAGCCCTTATCACCGCCTCTCACGGTATGTACTTCTCTTTCCTTGATTATTGTCTGTCGCCTCCTCCTCCCCCCAATGGAATTTCAGCTCCAAGAGTGCAGATGTTTTGTCTTCTTACTTCACCACTGTATTTTCAGTACCTGAAACAGTGACTGGAATGAAATAGGTGATCAAAAAAGAATTTTTTGAATGAATGCATGAATGTACCTTTTAACTTACAACAGCTAGTGCAGTAGCTGGCACATAGTAAGGACTAAATAGTTGTTCAACTAAATGTGCGGACATGTTAATAGACAATGTGCTAAAGCAATAAGTATATTATGCATGCATGGTCAAAGTGGTAGGAGGGTGGGGTGCCCACGGGGGTGCTAGGGGGTAGGGGATCTGCCAGGGGTAATTTTCAAGCTGATGGCACTTGAGCTGGCTGATGAAGGAGGAGCAGGAGTTTGACAGATGGCTCCTGTGGGGAAGGGTCCAGCAGAGAGAAACATCACATCACTCAGGAAGACCGACGGTGCTTGGTGCCAGTGCTGTAGCAAGAAGGGTGAGGGGCCCAGGGCTGAGACAGGGACCCAATCTCAAGGCTGCAGAACATTGAATGTCAGACTAGGAATTAAGGTTTAATCCTAAGGGCCCTGGTGAGACCTGACGCAGATGTACGTAGGAGAGGGATGCAGTCATATCGGAATTTTAGAGCAATCTCTTCTGTGCTTGTGGATTTCATAATTCCCAAACCTGCAAGATGCAGGGAGAGCCCACGCTGCCTAATTGTGGGCCCACCTGGCTCCAAACTCGATGAACCAGATTTTTAAAGAATTACAATGGCAGCCCCTGTTCTACAACCCCCCTCGTTTCTTAAAATTTTTTATTATATATGTTTTTTGACAGCAAAAGACTCTCAGATACTTGATGTGCTGTATATTAAGTAGAGTGGCAGCTGCGATATTGCCAAGCAAAATGAAATACAAAATTTACAGCAGTAAATTCTTCTCTCTTCAGGGTGGTTAATTATCTTAATTACTTTTATTATCTTTTATCTTTTAAGATCCTAAATTGCTTATTTCTGCCTCTCCTGCCAAAGGCGACCACATATCTTTTATTGGTGCATGCTGAGTAAAGACAGTCATATGTACATCTTTCTGGTAAAATTTAAAGGAACTTTGATTTACACCCGACTTCTCCTTGTGATTTTTTAATTGTACTAACCACTGAAAACAAAGTTATGTGAAATATCGACCAACTGCAGGAAACACACACGCACACGTGCGAACGCTCTCACATACTCCAAATCTGACAAATGCTTTTCTTTTCTTTTTTTAATGCCTCCTCCTCTCTTCCCTGCATTCTTTGTGTGGTGTGGGGAAAACTATTTCTCTTGAGCAAATCTTAACTCGGGAGTAAAGAATTACAGGCATTGCAAACTGTCACACTTTCCCCGGGAAACGGGGAAAGGTGATTTGGTTTGAAATAAATCCATTCCCGGTTAACATTATAAAGCAAAGGGAAAAAAAGGGGGGGGGGATCATCAGGTGCCTAGACCTGGGGATATTTTGGGTGACAGCTCATCCAGCTGAAGATGGACAGTGCTGCAGCCTGAGTTGGGGGAGCTGTGGGGGTGCCGAGGGGTCAGGTACCCAGCAAGTGACTTCCACAGGGGAGGGCTGTGGCCTACGGTGAAGAGCTCAGGCTTGGGATAGATGGCTCAAGGTCAGAGGAGGCTGGAAGGAGGTCACACTCTTATAGCTGGACCCTCTTGGGCCAAATGTGTCATGGGATTTAGAATGATTGTCAGAGGTTGGAAGGGGAATTGTCCTCAGAGCAGCCCTCTCGGTAGGTCACCCTGTAGCGTTGTGACTGGAAACTACAGCTCAGGACCCAGGCAAACCTGAGTTCAAATCCTGGCTCTGTCAAGTTTGAGCTGTGTGCCCCAGGCACTCCACCTAACCTCGCCTCGCTGTGCCTCAGTTTCCTCATCTCCACAATGGGGATGATAGCATGATAGCAATGGCACTTCCCTCGTGGGGTTGTTTGAGGATGGAATAAAATGATGGCATGTATGTGGTACCATGAGATCTACTAGCCTCATGACGTGATGGGAAACTAAAGCTCAGACAGGTCGAGTCACCCACCCAAGATCACACAGGCTCAGGTGAGCGGATGATGAGATCATTCCACTGCCCCTTCTGATTCCATCTGGGGGTTGGGGTTCTGCAAACTCAGGCAGGGGAGCTTCCAGACTATCTGGGAAGGGGTGAGACAGAGGCCCAGATGGGAGGCAGGGAGCGGGCCCCAGGATCACTGAAGGGTCAGCGAGAAGTGTCTGTGGTTTCCTTTGCTGAAAGCACCTGGAGAGGTGGCATTAGGGAGAGACAGGTATCCCCTCTCTGCTTCTGCTCAGAGAGAGGAACGTCTAGTACAAGAGCATTTGGGGGTTGTTCTTTGAGCTTCACAGAGGCCTGTGGGATTGAGGCCCCATGTCCCAAAGGCAATACCCATCCCCAAGCCTGGCCCGGGGGAGGGACACCTGCCAGCCCCTTTCTGTCCATGTCCCTGTCCTTCCGCCACCCCTTCTCTGCATGTCTCAGGCCTTACCTCCTGCCATCTATGGTCCCGGGTGGGCTGATCAGGGACTTCCCCAGCTTTAGAACGTAAGTCTGACATCCCATTAACACTTTTGGTACCAGACAAACCAGGCAGGTTGGCCACCTTGTATCCTGGGCCTTTTCCCCTCGAGGACCCTCTTGGCTTTTTTCTGTTTCTGCGCCTCTCTGCTGTGTCTGTCTGTCCTCCTGCCCGTTTCCTTTCACCTATTCTGTTCTCCTTTCTCTTACCCTTCCCTGCTGCCCTGGCTTCAATCCTCCTCCCTGTTCTTGCAGATTTTCTGTCCTCCTGCCCGTTTCCTTTCACCTATTCTGTTCTCCTCCTTTCTCTTACCCTTCCCTGCTGCCCTGGCTTCAATCCTCCTCCCTGTTCTTGCAGATTCCCCTCCATCCCCTTACACCCTTGGGCCAGAAAAGCACAGGCCTTGGCATTTGCATGTCCAGGAGGGGCCCAGTCAAGAGACCAGAGAGAGTAGGGAAGAGGGGAGCCGGGGGAGGGGCTGCCTGGGAGGAAGTAGGGCTTGTGGGTTGGGGAAAGGGGCTGCATTCCCCAGCCCCACAGAGAGATCCCCTAAATGCTCCTGGGGTTCTGCACAAGGGCCTGCTTTCCCACACATTTATTTTCGATGCTGAGCCCAGAGAGAGACAGGTGTGTGTGTGTGGTGTGTGTGTATGAGACGTGTTGTGCATGTGGTGTGTGTGTATGAGATGTGTTGTGCATGTGTGCATATGCAGGCATGGGTGGAAGGCTCTGGAGAGGCCTTTCCCTGGTGGGCAGGGGACCTGAGGCTGCCAGAGGCTGTCCAGTGTGGAGAACCTCTCTGGGACTGTGGCCTTTGGGGGAGCTGGGGCAGGAGACAATAAAAACAGGATTCAGGGGTGGAGGGGCTGGGACCGCCACAGCTCCTGAGAGTTCTCTTGGGTAACCACTTGCTACTTGTGGCTATTGGGCACGTGGCATGTGGCTAGTAGGACTGAGGAACTGAAATTTAAATTTAATGTTAATTATTTAAATTTAAAAAGTGATACTCCATTCAATCATTGGGAAACTTTTAAGTATGTTTGGAATAACTTGGCCACATGAATCCACATTTTTAACTATAACGTCTGAATCGGGATGTGCTATAAGTGTAAAATACACACTGGATATCGCAGACTTAGTGCCAAGAATAAGTGCAAACTATCTGATTAAAAATTTTTTTATCATTGGCTGCATATTGGAATGATGATTCCAATATTACTGATAGACTGGGTTAAACAAAAGATATTATAAAATTGATTTTACAGTTTCTTTTTAGTTTTTAAAATGTGGTTTCTAGAAAATTAATAACGACACGTGGCCTGCATTCTGTCCCTCTTGGACAAGGCTGCTCTAGAACTCGAAGACTGTCCCTGTCACCAAGGAAGTATTCAGCCAGCCTTGCTGCACCAGGACATGAAGCCACCTTGTTTGTGGCTGTTTTTATTCTCATGACTGTTTTCTTACTGTAGAAAAAAAGAAAATGTTCCACTCAACTGAAAGGAATCATTTTTAGAATGGAAGGATTAATGAAAGCTTAGGCTGGTAATGTGGGTTTCAGGACCCCACCCCCTCCCCACTCCATCCCGGGTCTGCTCCATGGAGGACAGGCAGTGCAGGGTGACCTCTGTCTGGACTGGGAGGCGTTTATAGACTTTGAGGTCTTGAGATTCTTTCTCTTGCTGCTGGCTGGAGCTTTGTCCTCAGAGAGCTGGTTGGGTAAGAGAAAGGGCCTGATACAGAAAGAGCCCCACCTCTCGGTTCTCCAGGCTGGTGTGTCTTTGCTAGAACTGCTGTAGTACCCTGAAGAAATAGAAGGGCTGGTCTGGGGCTTGAGAGCTACCCCTGACCAGGCAGGAAGCTGATGGATAGGTGCACAAATATGCTCTGAATGTCTCCTATGTGCCAGGCAGTGGGTAGACAGACATGAGCTCTGCCCTCTGGGGCTCCAGCCCTGTGGGGAGACAGACATTGAACTACTACAGACATGCACTACGAAGGGACACAGCACTGGCTGATTACAAGTATTGTCTCATCTAATCATCATGTCAGCTCCATGAGGCAATACTGCTCACTGCACCTCACAGAGGAAGAGCTTGGGGTCAGAGAGGTGTGAAGCCTTGCCCGGGGCATGTACACGTTGGAGCTGGGGATCCAAGCCTCACTTGCATGGCTCCAAAGTACTGTAAGCCCCTCCTCTGAGCTGCCCCCTGAATGCTCTCTGAACAGTAGGGACTGGAGGTGGCCTCCCGCTCTTTGTGACCTCACCTCCTTCTAGGCCTGTCCCTTCGCCCAGCTTTCTTTCACAATGCTCTGAATCCATCGTTCCTGCTTTTAATGGAAACTCTCAGTGAACCAGTGTATATTCTTAGCCTGCACCACCTCTTGGGATAATGAGTGTCATACGTTTACTTCCCACTGGGTGAAGCACTACAGCACTTTAATTTTTCCTAAAATGGCTTTGAGTGTCCCCAGGAGATGTAGGTGAGAGGAGAGGAGTGTATTTGGCTTCTCCCGCGCCCGCCTCCCCGCACGGAGCCTCGGTCTCTCTGAGGGGTGGCAGATGATGCTGATGGGCTCACCCCGCCATGGAGCCATTTAGACCTGCACCTTCTCCCTGCATCCTGCGTGGGCGGCCATGGGCAAGGGACGCAGCTGGCCAAGTCTCGATTTGCTCCTCTGTAAATGGGGAACGACAGCGAACCTGCAGGGCCTGGGGGACTCCACCGAGGGGCTGTGTGAGGGGGAAGATGAGAGGGAAGCCCCCCTGCCCGTCCCAGCTTTGGCATGGCTGTGCTTGACAGATGCACGTGGAGGCAAGAAAAGGATGACACGGAGTATAGTTTACAGACCTCAAGTTGTAAAACCCACAGGATGTCAGCCAAGATCCTCACAGTGACCCTGCCACCTCTCTGCCCTCATCCTCTCCACTCTCCCTCCCTCCCTCTGCTCCAGCATCCCCCCTCCTCTCACAAGCCAAGCACATCCCTGCCCCAGGGCCTTTGCACTGGCTGTTTCCCCTGCCAGAAACACTCTTTCTCCCCATACCTGCATATTCGCCTCCCCCCCCCTCCTCTCACAAGCCAAGCACATCCCTGCCCCAGGGCCCTTGCACTGGCTGTTTCCCCTGCCAGAAACACTCTTTCTCCCCATACCTGCATATTCGCCTCCCTCTCCTCCTTCAAGTTGTTCAAATGCTGCCTTCTCAGTGAGGCCCAGACCACCCTGCTGAAAATTACAAGTCTGTCCCCACATTTCTCCTACTGTTTCTGTTTTTTTCCTATAGCACTTATTGCCTTCTATCAAACTCTATAATTTACCTCTTTATTTATTTTTGTCCACCTCCTCGAGGGCAGGGATTTTTATCTGTCTTGTTCCCTGCCATAGCCTCAGCAGCCAGAATGCTGCCTGACACACAGCAGGTGCTCAGTAGACGTGTGTGTAATCAATGCATCATCTTTACTCCCATCTTCCCAAGTGTTGTCAGCAGGCTGGTAAATATTGTTATGCAACAAAACAACGATAACAATACAGTTGTGGGGGGATTTCCACACTCAAACACATGTAGTAACAGACTGCTTTCTTTTAGCGGGGCATTACATAGGGCTGGGTGCATCAGACCTGCATCTGGGGAACAGTGGCTGGGAAAAGCCAATCTGGACCCACTTGCCCACTATACAGGTCAGAAAACTGAGTTCGTGGTCTCCAAATCTTGACACAGGTCTCTGACTTCCAGGGCAGCTCTGCCTGGTTCTCCACATCCACCCCATCTCCCCACCCCAGAATCCCATTTGAAAGGGGCTTCTTGAAGACACCATATTGGTGACCAACGACTGCGGGAGAAGAGGGACCCTCCTGCAGCATGTGGGGAAGTCTGGACAAGTGTTGGGTTAAGTATGGCTTACCTTTATCAGTCTATGGTCCAGATTCAGAGGCTATTATGAATACATCAGAAAGATTTGTATTTTTTTGATGCACAAAACTGAATGGTCTTCGGTAAGAAATGTCGAATTTTAGGGAAAATGATCAGAACACTGCTGACCATTTGTTATGTGATGACCCATGCTCAGGCCACCGGCACCGAGGACCTTACACCTTTTGTTTTCATTTCTCCACCATGGCCTTACAAGGAATGATCACACCCATTTTACAGATGAGAAAACAGGTTCAGAGAAGGAGGCAATTTGCCCCAAGTCACAGGGCTTGTGAATGGAGGAACAGGGACACAGCTCCAAACTGAATGCTCTGTGTGGAAAGGGGATAAGTGGGGTGGTGTTGGGGGACGGGGAAATCATAATTTTCTATAAGAACAGAAGAATGAACTGTGGCAGAAAAAAATGCCCACAAAACAAAACAGACCAGATGCCTTAATTTCCATTTTATTGTTTTGCTGTTTTAGAGTCTTTGTCCTATGACTGTTTTTTTTTTGTACTTGACATCATATATGCTTGTAATTTTGTGACTTTTTTTTCCCTTTCAATTGCTTTGTAATTTTGTGACTTTTTTTTCCCTTTCAATTGCTTTGTAATTTTGTGACTTTTTTTTCCCTTTCAATTGCTTTGTAATTTTGTGACTTTTTTTTCCCTTTCAATTGCTTTGTAATTTTGTGACTTTTTTTTCCCTTTCAATTGCTTTGTAATTTTGTGACTTTTTTTTCCCTTTCAATTGCTTTGTAATTTTGTGACTTTTTTTTCCCTTTCAATTGCTTTGTAATTTTGTGACTTTTTTTTCCCTTTCAATTGCTTTGTAATTTTGTGACTTTTTTTTCCTTTTCAATTACTATTATGTTACGATTATATTTACATATGGATATTCATTTTTGTAAATGTTGGAATGGCTATGTAATATTCTTCTCTATAGATAAGTCATAATTCATTTTTCATTTTTCCTTGGGTGGACATTTAGGTCACTGCCCATTTGGGGGCTCACAGTTAATGCTACAGGGAACATCGTTCTCTGTGCATGATTTTCTTTCCATACCTAAGATGCTCCTCAGAAGCTGGAGCACAGGGCCAGGGGTGCCTATTGTACAGAGCTTGGTACAAAGCACAACGTTGCAAAGTCCCCCTACCCTCTTGTTACAGCCCCACCAGCAACACATGAGGGGGCCCTTCTCATCATATCCTGGTTTTCCTGGACAAATCACCTTAACAATAAAAATATCTTTTTTTTTTTTAATTAGGTGAAAATCTTGTCTCTCTAATTTCTTTTCCTCTGAGTCCCATGAAGCGAGCTTTCCCCATATTTGTTAACCAGACACATTTCCACTTTTGCACAGAGTCTGTTTATGGGAGGAATATTCTTGAAGTTAAAATAGAATTTGAAAAAATATTCAGATGGAAACTAGAAAGCAGGCAATGGACCCTGAGCTTGTCCCCTGAACTCATCCGGCTGATTTCACTCCCCTCTTAGGACACAAAATGTAGTGATGCACTGAGGTGGGTGCTGGTTTTGTGGAGGTCAGGGGGCTGGGAAGACTCAAATGTGGACAGGGGTCCCCACACAGAGACGTCCCTTGAATAGATGGGCTGAGAGGGCAAGTTTGTCAGGGAATGATACCCATCTACCATCCAGAATCCAGACTCCTCCCCATTCCAGTTATAAGATTGAGGCAATTATGCTCCATTGTGTTCTGGGCTGGGATGGGGCTAGCCCAGGTGGCAGAGGTGGACCCATCTACCATCCAGAATCCAGACTCCTCCCCATTCCAGTTATAAGACTGAGGCAATTATGCTCCATTGTGTTCTGGGCTGGGATGGGGCTAGCCCAGGTGGCAGAGGTGGGGGTGGAGGGGACAGACAGCCCTCTGGGGAAGAACTTTCTGCTTGCCCCGCCCCCAACAGCAGGGTTCCAGGCCATCAGCACTACTTGCTGGGATGGCACAGAACCACCCCACTGGCCTCCTTTCTCTATCTTAGCACCTCTGTGGTCCTGTCCAAGCCAGTCCAATACAGCAGCCACATACATCAGATCCTTCAATCCCCTACCTGACCCATCCCGTTACCCTAGGCTACCCAACCCCCTTCACTTGGCCCTCTTAGCTTCTCAAGCCTCATTTCCTTTCCCCTTCCCTCCCTCACCTGTCTCCAGGAACACCTGCTTTTTCTGTCCCTCAAACACAGTGCACTTTGCACATGCTGTTCCATCTGCTTGGAATGCTTTTCCAGAGATCTGCATAAGGCTGAATGTCACCACCTCACACAGCCCACCCTGATTGCTCCTCAGATTCTCCTTCCCCAGACCCTATTTCTTCCCTTCACGGCACTGAGCTGCCTCAGAAGTGTCCTTGGCTCCTCTGCCTGCCATTGATTCTCCACCCAGGATGCCTGACGGATCTCCCATGGAGCTTTTAAAAATACTGCTGGCTGAGTTCCACCCCAGACTAATTAAATTGGAACCTCTGAGGGGTGGGCGGGGGCCTGGGTATGTTTTAAAAGGTCCTGAGGGGATTTTAGTGCGCAGTCAGGGCTGAGACCTTGGATGTATATAATGTGTCTGCTCATTTATTTATTGCTTATTTATTGCTTATTTATTGGCTGTCACACTGAGCCCCCCTCCCCCTCCCCCTGCCACATGTGAGTATCACAAATGGCAGAAACCACTGCTCTATCCTTAGAGCCTGGCACATCTGAGATGCTTAATTTGGGGAATAATTTTTCAACAGAAACCCCGACTTGTACAACTCAGCCACCACAGAATCAATGTTACATGGAGGACCTTCCAGTCATTCCGAATGGCTGGAACAAATGATGGATGGATTATAGTATTGTCCCCATTCTCCAGATAAGGTACCAGAGTGTTAGAAAGAGGAAGCGACCTGGGCACTATCCTCAGCTGGGACTGGAGGAGAGGATTAAGTAAACACTGGGATGGGAGGACAGCATCCATTTGTCAGTTCCAAGACTGACAATTACGATTTGAAAAAAAGCAGAAAAACAGAAGAGAAATTAGCGGGCCTTGCATCTATCTCTTTGGAAATAAATAAATAAAAAGACTGCATGTCTTTAAGGCAGTGCATGTGGAAAAAAATAAAATAAGGTACCTCATTCTGCGCCTGTTCTCTGGGCTTTTCTGCATTCCTGTCGGCAGCCCGGGCTGCAGAAACATTCGGCACGCAGCACTTGCAGACACTTTTTAATAGAATCGCTTAAAACAATTAATTACCACAGTTTTCATTCAAGCTGCAGTGCAAAAGATACGCCGGCAATAAAAGGCATTTATCCGCGGGTTTCTCGAGGCCTGTTTGTTATTAAGATGTAAATTAAATCATCACAGATGTTCCATTTTTTAATCTAGGCCCTGGGAAGATCAGGGCCAAGCGTGGCCTAAACGGGTTTATTTCATTACCCGCACATTCATTAGAAACCCACCGTCTTATTGGATATCATTTTTTCTTGGGCGACTTTTTCTCCTCCTTCTTAAACAAATTATTGGGATAATTTGTTCATTTCCCATTCTATCTGTTCTTAGTGCTCACAAGAGCTCTAGGGTGGGGTCCAAGGGATCCTGGTCAGGGGGCCCTGCTTGGGGTCCTCTAGGGGTTTTTTGCCCTCCCGGAGGTGGGAGAGACTCAGCACCTTCTCTAGACGTGGAGTTGAATGAAATCATCTGGAAATTTCTGGAAAACAATTCCCTTCCTCCAAAGTGATACATTGTGGTGTGGGTTTGAAATCCTTGGCTCAAGCTCATCATAAAGAGTTTAATTTCTGAGTGGGAAGGAACCGTCGCATGGTTAATAGCAGAGCCCCACTCTCTGTCCTTGCTCTCTTAGTAGCTTAGAGTGCTGGCCACCGTCAGAAGTCACCCTTGCCCGTCTCCTTGCTTATTTTCTGCCTCCCCGTCTGGGCTGTGAGCTTCTCGAGGGTCAGGACTGCATCCTTCTTGTTTACCGCTATCTGTTCAGAGCCTAGCGCAGTGCCCAGCTTATGGTAGGTGCTCAACTAATAAATAAATGAATTTTAACAGTTACTATTTAAGTGCCTGGCATGGTGCTTAGCAGACACAATCTCATTTAACCCCCCAACAATCTAGAAGAGAGATACCATTATCACCCCCATTTCAGCCATGAAGTCAGGTATTTACCGAAGGTCCCATGACTGGTGACCAGAGGGGTTAGGATTTGAACCCAAGTCTGTCTGGCTCTAAATCTCTCTGATTTCACTCTTCACTACTCTACAGGTGGGAATTTGGGTAGAGTCCAGTACTCACTAGGGTGTTTACTAGGCACCTATTTAGTGCCAAGCACGGTGGTAGGCATAGGGAGGTTTTCAGCACCACCCAGGAAAGCCTTGGAAAAGGGCCGACATCACCATTAGCATCATTCGGTCACCATCCAGTGTCCCTGTTTTGCAGATTCATGAGCTGAAATGCAGCCACGGAAGACCTGCATAGGCTGAGACACAGGACCAGCCACGTCATTTGCAGGGCCCAGTGCAAAATGACAATGAGGGCCCCTTGTCCAAAAATGACAAGGTTTTCAACACCGTAGACAGCAGAGCATTAAACCAAGTGCTGGGGCTTTGGCGGTGGTCACATGCCAGCGACCTGGCCCTGCTGAGACTATGGGTCACCTCCCGAGTGCTCCACTACGCACTGCCTTGCTCCACCTCCCCAACCCACCTGCGTTCCCACCATTTCTCCATCTCTGAATTTTCAGTAGAATAAACCCGACTGAGTTTTGTGTAACCCTCATCAACAGCGGTGGATTAACCCATCTGATCACACATTGGGACCACCTCCCCAACCCACCTGCGTTCCCACCATTTCTCCATCTCTGAATTTTCAGTAGAATAAACCCGGCTGAGTTTTGTGTAACCCTCATCAACAGCGGTGGATTAACCCATCTGATCACACATTGGGACCAGCCATCGTGTCCTGGGCTTGCTCTTTGATTGATGATTTCCTCACATTTCTGCAACAGCCAAATTATGTAAGTGTCCCTACTCCCACTGTGCAGGAGAGGAAACAGAGAGGTGAAGTGACTTGCTGAAGGTCACACAGCCAGTGGGTTCTAATCCTGCTCTCCTCTGTGGCACCAGTGCTTGTGCGACTTGTATTTTTTTTTTTTTAATCTTTAGCAGAATCCCAATACTCCAACAGTAGAAGCCCAAGCAATTCGTGTGAAGTGGAAACAGGTATCTGAACTTTCCTGTTAATGTCCAACAGCTTCAGGTGAAGGAGGAATGTTCTTTCTCAGACGTATGTTCTTTCCCTAGTTCAAACAGTGAGATGTTGAGCAGCACATAAACTCAGATCTGCTAGCGCCCCCCAACATCTTCTCCAGCCAGAAACCAGAAGGCGTTTGCTTGACCTATTTTACACCTAAGGTCACAGCAACGTGTAAGGCTCACCCAGACCCTAGAACCTACCCAGGGGACTTGGAACATCCATGACCAGCAGAGCAAGGGAAGGGGGTCCTACAAAGAGTGGTAATGGAGGTGCCAAGGCCCACAGAGGACGAGGGACCCCGCCGGGCTGCAGAGAGAAGACCATCCCTCAGAGGCACCAGCCCAGAGAGCCCCCTCCCGCTCAGTAGTGCTCTGTGTACTGGCGCAGTGGCCCCTGCTGTGAAATGATCATTTTCTGCTTCCTGCCTGTGGATGGTCTCATGTTTTCATCAAGTTTTGAAGAAAAAGAATGGGAAAATATCGTGGCTTTTATCCCCCCCTGTGTGCTGTAGAAATTGCCTTTTTATGAAAGTCCTTGTGGTTACTTGAGTATTTCACAGACTCTCAGGGCTGGGAGGCCCCTTAAACATCTAGCTTTCCATTCCCAAACTTCTCTGCCTTTGGAAACTCCAGAAAAACTGAGTTGGATTCTGGGAAGGAGCAGGGCAAGTGGGGAGAACTTAGATGGGGAGGGATTTGGAGAAGATAGCTGAAACCGTACATATGACTTCAGCTCCAACGAGGCGGTGCCCTTACCCTTGGCACCCGGGGAAGAGCTGGTGTCATGCAAGAAGTCACAGGCTTTGTGAGCAAACAGACCAGGTTTCAGGCCCTATCTGTGCAGGCTGAGTGACCCTGGACTACTGCCAGGACCTCTCTGAGCCTGGTTCCTCATCCATGAAGTGTTACGGTGATCTCGACCACATAGGGGTGTTATGAGGATTAAATGAGAGGCTGTTTATAAAGCCCCCAGTGTGGTGCCTGGCCCACAGCATGCTGTTAATACAGGACAATTTGCCACCAACGTTGGCAAAATCTACCCCGTTTCCCTTTAAGTCATTTTAGGACAAAAAATAAATCTCATGAGATTAAAATTTCTTTTTTACCCCTTTCTTCCTCCCCCAATGGAGTAAATGCCAAATGTATAAATAGTTTGCAAAAAGGCTTGGACAAATTCCTGCATAATTGCACCGTGAGTTATTAAAGGTAAAACACCTGCTCTAAGACACTTAGCAGGCTTCTGCTCACACATCCCTGAGCTTTGGGTTGGCTCATTTGCCTGAAATCAGTGTTGCTGGCACCAGGAGACAGGCCTTGGGTGTGTGGTCTGCCTAACCAAAGGCCTTTACCATTATACAGAGTTAATTTAAGGATTAATATATTTTTTTCACTAAAATTTTTTTCGAAATTGAGTTCTTCATAATGAATGCGTAGTTACAACTTTAAAGAATAAAGCATACACACGTATACACACGTAAATGTATGGATACATACATATGTATACACACATATACTTTACATTTTATATAATATATTTTATTTTATATATATCATAAAATACATTTTAAGTTCTTAAATCCTCAAGTAAGATTTTACTCCTAGGTACAAATTGGTGTCTTTCTTACTGTTTCTTAACTGTTTAGCTTCAGGTTCCTCCCCAAATTGCAAAACTAGGACTGTTCAGCAGCTAAGAACAAAGCAGCAAGAAAAACAAATTAACAAGGAATTGCAAAAAATAGAATTAGACCACATAAGGATATATTTTTGCAGAACTGTCCTTACTGAAGTGATGAACATTGCTATGGATTTTTGCTTCTTCGAGGGCATTCTTCATGAATTCATTAGTTGGTCTCTAAATAAAGGCCCTTTTGACACATTTCTTTCAGAATTCAGAGTAAGAATGTGTTTGGTCAACATTAAGGAAATTTTCTGAATTTATTTTTTAATTTATTTATTTTACTTTATTGCCCAGGCCTCTGGGAACTTCTAAGCAAGATTTCACTTCCAATTCCAGAACATTCTTATTCAGTTTTTATTCCTTATTTTTGAATTTCCATTATATTAGTCCTATGGTATAATTATTTTTATTTTTCTTAAGAAGCTTTTGAAATCATTTTTTTCCAAAAGTAAGAGGATACAAATATTATTTTAAAAAGCAGAAGACAACAAATCAGATTTCTCTCTGCTTTATTCAGCTCAGATGGTGTTTATGTACAATATTAGTGCGTATTGTACAATTATGTACAATACGCACTAATATTTATATAATAGGGACTCTATGCTAAAGTATTTTTCTTTGAGGAGATCATCCAAATGGGGTCATAATACATCCTTGAAATAATCTGAAGTTCATATGGGACAGAATATAAACAGCATTAGGTCTCCCAGAAGCTGAAAGGCCACTTTCACGCTGAAGGTGATGGGCCCTTTGACTTCAGTAGGGCCCAGGGAGTGGGGGCAGTGGGGCATATGGACTGGGTGGGATCCTGGCACATGGAGGGTGTGGACCAAGCCAACTCAAAGACACTCATGATCCCACAGAAAGGCAAAGACTCAGCCCTCTTTGCTGCCAACCTGCCGCTTCACCTCCTTGCTGGTGCCACTGGGGAGCTCAGGATGGATTTTCAGCCACATTTCAGGTTATCCTAATTCCATTCTGAAGAGCAGAGAGGGCAAATTCAATGGGGCCTGGGCACTTTCCTTTCCTGCTTGGGTCTCAGGGTTTCCCCCGGGTCCATCTGACACCTGTCTGCATTGACGGTCGTGAGAAAACGTGGACGTCTCCGAGTCCCCTGGGCTGGGCAATTGGGGCACCTCCCTTTTCTCTCGCCTTTTTATTCTCATCTTTCACTCTTTCCCTTCTCTTCCTCAGTGTTTTCTTCCTTCTCCCCTTTTCTTTCTTCTGAATTTCTTGTCTATTTCATTTCCTCTCTCCTCTCTCTCTCTTTTTCTTTTCCTGTCTCTTCTCTCTCCATCTTCTTCTTTTCTCTGGCCATGTCACTTATCACCTCACTGTTTCTTTGCTGTTTCCTCATCCTTCTCCCTCTGTCCTCACCTCTTCTCTCTTCCTCTATTTTCTTTTTACTTTCTTTCATCTCTCTTTTCTCTTTCCTTCTCTTTTCCTCTTTGCCCTGTCTCTTTCCACCTCCTCATCTCTCTCTCTCTCTCTCTCTCTCTCTCACACACACACCCACACACACACACATACACACACACACCCACACACATACATATATATTTCCTTGAGAACATGGCAGAAGATCAGGGACCAGACACTGTGACTTTGGTATGTACTGAAGGTACAGTGCCTTTACCAACCTGACAGACCAAGAAAAAAAAAGAAAAGAAAAGAAAAATAAAGAACTCATCCAAGTCTTGCAAGTGCTTTGCTGCTAAAACCCCGTGTTTGACATAGGCAGGAGGCACCTTGAGTCTCTGGTATTGATTAGCTTGAAGGGGAATTACCACCTCTCCCAGACCTGTCAGCCTTTTCGACATTTATGAAAACGATAGGAGACTGGGAATGAAAACTGCCTCTACCGGCTCCCTGACATCCCGCGTTAAGCAAAGGAACATGTCTAGTTGGATTTTCTGGAGGCCAGGACTCCTCCATGGCTGAAGGTCACACGTTTTGGTTATTTCAAAAGATGGGGTGGCCCAGATGGAAATGTGAGGGGCACTGTGTTGGGAATGTGCCCCAGGCTGGAGATGCTGGCAGCAAGTGCCAGGGTGGGTGGATGGCTCTGCTCAGCTGCCTGCCCCTGCCCCTGCCATCCTACAGCCCCTGTGTGGGATCCCCCTTGCTGCACCCAACTTCCCAGTGGGCAGCAGCAGGTAGGGATGTGGGGAGATAGATAGGCAGCTGGATCTGCTATCTGGGCTCATCGTCAGATCTACATTTACTCATTTATGCCTTCCATACCTTCATTTATTCAACAAGCATTTATTAAGCATTTATGGTGTATAAGGCATTGGGCAAATAGCAGTGAATACTGACAAGGACCTGACACTCAGGGACCTTAAGTATAGCTGGGGAGACAGACAATTCCAAGAGGGCAAGAAGAATCTTAGCAAGTAGATCTGGACATGCACTTACCTGGAGCCAGCAATCCCACTTGAAGGTATACACCCAAAGTAAATGAATACATATGTTTGCCCAATATTTATAGCAAAGTATTTGCAATAGCCATCCACTGCCCAGCTGTAGTAGAACAGATACATAAGTTGTGGTCCATTCATGGGATGAATACTCTACAGAAATAAAATGGTGAGTGATCTACAATTACACACAAGAGCATGGATGAATCTCACACACATAATGTTGAATGAATTAGGTGACACACAAAAGAGAACATACTGTGTGGTTCCAGTTTTACAAAAGTCAAGAATAGGCAAAACCAATGTGTGGGTCAATAGGCAGGATAATGATTATCTTTGGGGAGGTGGACTGGGGTACAAGGGGGGCTTCTAGGGTGCTGACAGTCTTCTATTTCTTAATCTGGGTGCTAGGTACGTGGTGTGTTGACTTTGCAAAGATCCTCGAGCTGTACATTGTGCTGTACATTATGACATGTTCTTCTTTCATGCTTTTGTATGTTATGTTTCAATTTGAATATTTTACTAAAGAAAAAGTAGATCACGGAGGACTTTCAGCAGCATGGTTGACTGAATTGGTGTGCACTTGTCCCTCTCCTAATACAAACACATAGAATTCTGAATACAATATAATAATAAAAGAACAAACATAATTATAACTATTTTTCTAGCATGACAAAAGGAGAAAAATCCCCAGAATCCAGAAACAAAGACAGAGATCAAAGCCAGAACCATAGGAGAAGCTGACACTAAAGCAGCCTGCCAGGTCAGAGCAGACATAGACCCTGAGGCTGGCGTCTGGGGTCCTAACACCGCAGAGTACCAGAGATACAATGAGGCAGAGGGCTCAGAAGCTAACCTCCCTTCTCCCCCTCTCTGAGAAGTGCTCCTGGGTCACATAGACTAAAAAAATATATCCACTCCTCCTCCCAGCCCAGAGCAGCAAGTAGGAACTTGGTAATATGGGACCTTAGGTAGGGGGTGGCAAAGGAACATAAATTTCCCCCCCAAAACTCAAAAACTTATCCTGCCCCATGCATGGTTGTGGGATACAAAGGTTCACTTCCTCTGTAGTGTGAGGACCACGAATGAAAAAGTAACATAAGAACTTGCCCAGGACAATTGAAATCCCTTGAGCTGCAAAACAGGAAGCCAGAAAGCACTCATTGGGGATTGCGGATTGTACTGTAACTCAGGGTACACCAGAACCCCCTGGGACAATCAGCTGTGCTGAAGATGAGCTCAACAAAAATTATGGACAAGTGGAGGAAACAAATCACCCCAGGGGAGGTCCCGCAGCAGGAGAAATTAATGAAAACTCAGTACCTGGGGAACTCAAGCATACAGAGCAGTCTGAAAGAGATAAAAAGTGATATTTAGAATGATTAAAAATGTATAAAACTACCAGAAAATATAATGGAAAAGAGGATGTTATAAAAGGCAGATTTGAAAAAGAACCAAGGAGTATTTTTGTATTTATTCTAAATATGTATTATTCTAAGTACATATTATTCTAAATATATTATCTATTTGTTTTTCTACCTACCTGCTCATAAATAGTAGAAATTCAATGGATAGGACCAACAGCAAATTACACAGAGAAAGAGAGAAATAGTGAATAGGAGGATATGCTTTAAGAAAGCATCCTGCAAACAGCAGACAGAAGTAAAGAAATGGAACACAGAAAAAGGTAGTTGAGACACGTGTCAAACAGATGAAAGTGTGATAGAACTTCCAAAAGGAAAGCAAAACAGTGATGGAAGAAAGCATGAGTCAAAGAGATAAAGGCAGGATTGAAGGAAGATGTGTTTTCAGATTGAAGAATTATATCGAGCCTTCCTCCCCAACAGAGAAATGAATGAGCAACTAAACAACTAACTGACTAATAAGCTAACTATCTTTACCTAGACACATCATGGTAAAAGCATAGAACACCAAAGACAGAGAGAAAATCTTAAAAGCTATCAGACAGAAAAGACAAATGACCTTCACAGGAACAAGAATCAGACTGACGGGGACTTCTATTTAGCAGCACTAGATGACAGAAGGCCATACATAATATTTTCAAAGTGCTGAGGGAAAATGACTGTCAGGTTAAAATTTTCTTTTTCTTTTTCTACACAGCTAAACCATTATAAAAGAGTGGAGGCTAAATCTAAACACTCTAAAACAAAATAGAGAGAGCTTGCTCCTCAGAAACCTTACTCACTAGAAGAATTACCGAAGGATTTAAGTAGAAATTGGGATGTAGTAGAGTGGGAAGAAATATAATAGAAGTAACAATGAGCAAAAAAATAAGAAAACATATTTAAACATCCAAACTAGCATGAAGAATATAAAAGTATAATAATAATTTCTATCTTTCAGGAGGACATAAAAAATAGAACCAAAATATTAGTTATGAAAGAAGGGGGTGAGTTAGGAGCTTTAGAGTTTTTATGTTGCTTGACAGGGAGGTAAGAAAAATCATTAAATTAACAAAATAGAACAAAATAGAAAAAATAACTTCCAAATGAGTAGAATTAAATACAAGGGGGAGGGGAGAGGTTGTAATGAAAAAATATCATGCAATAGAAACTAAGTAGGGGGGAGAAGAAATGGGTCAAAATATACCAGAAGTCACTACAAATGCACATTCAGTTAGATTGAATTAAGGCAAAATTTTAAAAAAATTATCTACGTATTGTTTATGAGTGACTCTCATAAGACAAAAGGAAACCAATCATTGAAAGCCAAGCATGAAAAGAGGCAAACCAGTAGATACTAAACCAAAAGAAATCTCAATGTAGCAATATTAATATTAGGCAAAGTAGAGAAATTATTAGGGAAAGAGAGAATCATTACATAAAGTTGGAAGGCAAAATGTGACAGCGAGATAATTCTGAAACTATATGTTCCTTATAATGAAGCCTCAAAATATACTTCAAAAATTGACAGAAGACAAACATCCAGAATCAATGTTTAGCATAACTCTCAAAAATGGATAGATCAAGGAGACAAAAAAGTTAAGAAGAACACAAGAGATTTGAACAAAACTGGTGGATTTGACATTTATAGATGCTTGCCCTAAAATAGAGAATACAAAATCCTTTCAACCACATATAGAATATTTACCATTTACCAGACCACAGGGAAAGTCTCTTTATATTTCAAAGAATCCACGTCTTATTCATTGACCGTAATGGAAAAAAAAGAAAAGAAAAAAAATAGGCACCTTCTTCTTTATCATATGTTTAGAAATTAAAATACTTCTACGTAATTTAGTCATCAAAGAAGATATTGTAGTGAACTTTACAAAAAAATATTTAGTTTTGAATGACATTGAAAACATATAACAAAATTTATAAACTCTGGGTTTCCAGTCCAGCATGTAAGAAGCTTAGCAATTGCCAGTCTGTCCTGACAATAAGTAAAAAGATGAACACACTGAAAAACTAACAACTCTTCTTAGATCCATCAGAGAAATGAGATGACAGAGCAAAGCACTGCCCCAAACTGGGAGGGATGAACAGGTGGATACAGAGAATCCTAATCTACCAGAGCAGAAATCCATGAGCAGAATCCTTTGTGAAGGCCAGTGCCAGGGCAGGAAAACCTAAGCTGTAATTGACAAATTGCTGGAGGCTCAGCATGAACAAATCTGAGAGTTAAAAATTCCAGGGGAACCCAGTTATAGGGAGACCCCACACTTTTATGAGTTTTACCTGCAGGAACTTTACCAGGTCCTCATAGTGAATACAGGAGAAAAATCCCCTCATGCTTCCAGCAAGGGGTGAGGAAAAGGAACCATTATGAAATATGCTAGAGCATTCTGTTCTTCTTAACAAAGGCTGTCCTTGGGTGAAACTATTTTCCTGGGGCCTAACTTGCTGGGGTTTTATCAGGACCAAACCAACCTGGGGGAAGGGAAATACCCAACTCCAGCTGGCTGTAGCCTTCCATGTGGGGGAAGGGAAATACCAAATTTCAGCTCCCTCTAGCTCTCCTGTCCCACCTAAGAGGGGAAAAAAAACTGAGAAGGACTCAGTTTTCTTAGTGAAATTTACACCAAAAGACTGAGACCTAGTCATAGGACTATAGAACACTTCCCCTCACCGTACTCCTTACCCCCACATTACTAAAGGCCTATTTACCACAGTTCCTTTTACCTAGTACATCATGTGCACCTTTCAACAAAAAAAGTACCAGGCATACTAAAAGGCAAAATACAGAATCTGAAGAGATTAAACAAGCATCAGAACCAGAATAGATATGGTAGGGATGTTAAAATTATTAGAGCAGAAAATTTTAAAAAACCCTGTAATTGACATGCTAAGGACCTTAATGGAAAAAGTAAACAACATGCAAGAACAGATGGTCAATGTAAGAAGAGAGATGGAAATTCTAAGAAACAACCAAAAAGGGATGTTAGAGATCCAAAACACTATAAGAGAAATGAAGAATGCCTTTGATGGGCTCATTAGTAGACAAGACATGGCTGAGGAAAGAATATCTGAGCTTGAGGATGTGATGATAGAAACTCCCCAAACTGAAAATCAAAGAAGATATACAGATGAAAAATAAGCAATGGAAAATATGCACCACACTAGATATCATCAGGAAAATGCAAATTAAAGCAACAATAAACACCAAGGTCACAGATTCAGATCCCTGTACTGGCCAGCCACAAAACAAAAACAAAAACAAAACAAAACACACACACACACAACAGCAATGAAATACCACCACACACCTATTTGAATGGCTCAAACCCAGAACACTGACAACACCAAATGCTGGAGAGGATGTGAAGCAATGGGAACTCTCATTCATTACTGGTGGGAATGCAAAATGCAAAATACAAAATGTTTGCTTTGGAAATCAGTTTGGCAGTTTCTCACAAAATTAAGCATACTTTTATCACAAATCCAACAATCAAGCTCCTTGTTTTTACTTGAAGTTGAAAACTTATGTTCACACAAAAACCTGCACATGGATGTTTTATAGCAGCTTTATTTATAATCGCCAAAACATGGAAGCAACCAAGATGTCCTTCAGTGGGTGAATAGATAAATAAAACTGTGACACATCTAGATGATGGGATATTATTTGGCACCAAAAAAGAAATGAGCTATCAAGCCATGAAAAGACATGGAGAAAACTTAACTGCATGTTACTAAGTGGGAGAAACCAATCTGAAAAGGCTGCAACTATGACAGTCTATAAAAGGAAAACTATGTAGGCAGTAAAAAGATTACTGGTTTCTAGGGGTTTGCAGGAAGGGAAGGATGAATAGGCAGAGCACTGAGGATTTTTAGGGCAGTGAAACTATTTTGTATAATACTACAACAGTGGGTACATGTTAAAACCCATAGAATGTACAACACCAATAGTGAATCCTAATGTAAACCATGGATATTGGGTGATAATGATGTGTCAACGTAGGTTCATTTATTGTAACAAATGTACCACTGTGGTGTGAGCTTTCAATAGTGGGTGAGGTTGTGCATGTGTGGGAAAGGAGGTATATGGGAGCTCTGTTGTTTCTGCTCAATTTTTCTGTGGACATAAAACACAATTAATAAAGTTTATTAATTTAAAACATCATGCAAAGCAGCTATAGCTGTGCTTAGTGGCAGATATATAGACCTGAAATGCACTTGTTCCAAAACAAGGGAGACTGAGCAAAGTCTATGATTTGAGAAGTTCGGGAAAAGAATAGCAGGGCTAACCCTTCAATGTTTTCTATCGCATTGAGAGTAAAATTCAAACTCCTGCTTTGGTCTACGAGGTCTGCATAGTCTGGCCTTTGCTCACATCTTCAACCTCCACCTCACTTCCTCTCACTGCCCCTGCAGATGCACAGAGGCGCACACACACATGCTACATACATCAGCCTCCTTCTGAGGTCACACAAAGCAGGCACTGCCCTGCCTCAGGACCTTTGCACTTGTTGCTGTGTCCTCTTGGAACTCTCACTTCACTCTCTCTCTCAAGCACCACATGCACATCTCTTCCAATGGATGAACCCTTGCCATTTGTCAATCCTCAGAGACACCTTCCTGGACCACCCTACTGCAATTCTTTATTTCCAGCATAACACTTATCATTGTAAATATTTTGTTTACTTACTTTTCTTTTCTCCCCATTAGACACTCAGCTCCATTAGGACAGGGTCTTGGGTCTTGTTCATGGCTGTATTTCTAGATCCTGGAACAGGGCCAGTCCCAGGCCCAGGCCCAAAGTTGTTCATAGAGTGATCAACTGTCTGGAATGGTTTTAGCATCAATAGTCCTGTGTCCCAGAAAACGCTTCAGTTCCAGGCAAACTGGTATGATTGGACACCTTGGATGTTAGAGTGCATGTATTTTGAAATAAAAATGTCCCTATTAAATTTCAATGATCTGGTCTAAGAAAATAACTACTATCATTTAAATAAAGTGTCTGTTTTACTAATCTTATTATATATATATATATATATATATATGATCTTATTTAAATTAATTCTTAGGATAACCTGCAAATTCTGTGCGATTATTCACGCACCTTGTTGGATCTACAGACCCAAGAAGAGCAGACCCACACCTTTTCCTACGAGCGTGGTTCTATGGTATCCTTGACTCCAGCCTGGCAAGTAATTTGGAGGGCCCCAAGTGCTGAACTCTGACTTAAGCAGTCTTTGTATAACTTCTCATTTTGTAAAACCCATGTCAGCCAAGAAATCACAACAAGAGAAGGACAAAAGGCCAAGCAAATTGCTTTATTAACCGGGCTAAAAGGCCCCATAGGTGATAGCCTTGCTACCTAACAGGTAATTAGCCACCCTGGAAGCCTGTTCTGTCCAAGGTCTCAGAGAAGAGAAGCCCTCTTTGTCGCAGGTAAGCAGCCCATTTTCCAATCAGCGGCTCTAATTGCCAGATCACAGTCTCAAACACCTGCTAGGGAAGACCTGCTGGGGCAGGAACACCTGCTGTGTGAGTGTAGACACTCAGTCCCCTGGGACCTGGTTACCTGGGTCAGTGGGAATTGAGTAGGTGACCAGTACTCAAATGTGTCTGCAGCAAGGACCGAGAGAGTGGGGGATTCAGTCCTTTGGGAGGGTGCCATGTCTTGTTCCCACCTCTCCTTGGTTCCCTGTGTCCTCTGAACCTTCCAGGCCAGCAGTTTTCCAGTGTGAATGTGCTTTCCCAGGGGATCTAGTTAAAATGCAGATTCTGATGCCCTAAGTCTGGAAGGAACCATGATTCTGCATTTTCAGTGAGCATCGAGGTGACAGGGCTGCTGCTGCTCTGTGGGCCACACTTTGAGGAGCAGGGCATGGAGATGTCCCTGGACTGATTTGGAGAGCAGGTTAAAATGCAGACTTTGCCTGACTACCCCCAAAGTCCTGGTTCAGAAGTCCCCTTTCCTGCATCTTGGGCTGTTCAAGGGGGCCCTTTTGTGCTTCCGTGATCTCCATGAAGCCCATCGCAGTGTGGACCACACTGTGTCTTCAGGCCTGGGCGCTTCCTAGAAGGTCGCCTGAACCCTGCACATCATGACCCCATCGTCACCAAGGGCTTGGCAGAGGGCACTTATCAGCACTGCTCACCAGACTGAACAGGATTATATTATGTAGCCTGCTCTGCCGCTGTAGGCATGAATCACTTCATCCACAGCCTCACTTTTCTCATCAGCCAAGTGGGCACAATTGACGGGTGACCTGCCTCACCTGCTCGGGGCATACAAATGAGCTTGTGCTGCCCCTTTCTCTTTCTCTTTTGTTTATTTTTATTTTGAGGTATGACTTCCACAGAGTAAAAGGCACTAATTGCTCTGTAGAGTTTTACATATATATACACATGTAATATATATATATGGTGTATATATAATATATAAATACATATATTTTAAATATATGTAAATTATATGTATATTTTACATATATGTGGTATAGATATGTAATATATATATGGTATATACATATATATGTAAAACATAGAGTTACACACACACACACACACACACACACACACACACACACACACACACACACACACACCAGTCTTAGTCCAGGCTGCCACAACAAAATACCACAGACTGGTGCCTTAAGCAATGGAAATTTATTTTCTCACAGTCCTGGAGGCCAGAAGTCCAAGACTGAAGTGCCAGCTGATTTGGATTCTGGTGTGGTGGGCTCTCTTTCTGGTTTGCAGACGGCCACCTTCTTGCTGTGTCCTCACATGAACTCTTCTTGGTGTGTACACATGGGGAGAAAGAGGAGGAGGGGAGGAGGAGGAGGAAGCACACAAACCCTCTGCTGTCTCTTCTTATAGTGACACTAATCCTATGGAATCAGGGCCCTATGACCTCATTTAAGCTTAGTCACCTCCTAAAGGCTCTCTTTCCAAATACAGCTGTATTGGGGATTAGGGCTTCCACAGATGAATTTTGGGGAGACACAGTTCTGTCCATAGCAATAGGCATAAACTACCACCCGGATCTCTGCAAAAATATTTCAGGCACCTCAACAGTCTCCCTTATGCCCCACCTTGGTTAATGCTCCTCCTCTCAAAAGTAACCACATTCTGACTGCATCATCATAGATTAGTTTTGCCAGTTCTTGAACTTCATATAAATAGAATGATCATATGCACCACTTTCTGTGTGTCTGTTTCTTTCACTCAACTGTATGCCTGTGAGATTCTTCCATGTTTTCACATTTCTCCTCCTCCATCTCCTCCTTCTCATTTTGTTTCTTTTTTTATGAGCAATATTCCATTACATGGATATAGCACAGTGTATTTATCTTGTCACCTGTTGAAGATCATTAGACAGTTTCCAGTTTTAGACTATTATGAGTAGTGCTGCTATAATAAATATTCTGGGGTAGGTACCTTGGTAAAAATACATAGACAGTTCTGTGTATCTATGTGTAATAAGACTCAGAAATGAAATTATTGGGTCATAATCTATGCATTCAGGTTTTGTACCTACTGCCAGTTTTCCAAATTGGCTGAACCAACTTGCACTCCTTCCAGTGGGTATGAGAGTTCCGGTTGCTCCACAGCTTCTCCAACACTTGATAATGTCAGTCCTTTTATATTAACCATTCTGCAGGATGTGTGGTGATATGTCATTGTGGTTTTAGCTTCCATTTCTCTGATGACTAATGGTGTTGAGCTATTTTCATGGGTTTATTTGCCATTTAGATATCTTTTTTAGTAAAACTAAAGTTTCCTTTAAATATTCAAATTTATTAATCAAACCCATGTGTGCCAAATTTACCAGGAAGTCCACTTTCTCCCTCTAAGGCCTCTTTCTCTGCCAGCTAATTGTCCAAAAAGTCTGGTCTGAGGGGGTCAGTCTTGCTTCTGAAGCCAGACAGAGAATATGCTACAGTCTCATCCATAAACTATCAAGATCTAGTTTACAGCCTTCACAAGGTGCTGCTGTTGGAAACTTGTCTGGCACAGTCTGGTGGACCTCTTTCCTTGGCTATGAGGGGGCTGTTCCAGGTCTTTTCCCAGCTTAGAGCTGCTCTATGCTCAAGGTCTCAGATAGTCTTTTAGTGGTCACAGCCACCCACCTAGTCACTGAACACCACAGGTTGGTGGTTGGGTTTTAGAAACGTCAAGTTAGAGGGCTGTGACCAGAAAGTCTACCCATTACAGACATAGCCCTTTCCCCCAAGCACCCAGATATTATTGTGGGGGCTGCACTATCAGAGCAGACACCCCCTTCCTCCACAGTGAACTCCACTGTAGGGCCTTTTATGTTCCTATCAGCCAATTTGCTTCATCTGGGACCTCCCCAGTCCTGCAGAGAAGTTCTAAAAATGTCGAATCTTGAAACAAAATAAGTCCAGGTATTAATCTTTTTCCTCCTAGGAGGCTCTGTTCCCATCCACTATGCAAATTTATCCCTGCTCATTGAGAAATCTTGGAGGGGAGAGGGACAGTCATGGGTCGATAGTTCTATTTCACTTTTCCCCTGAGAAATGAGTGTCCACTCATCTTATCTGGAGGACCATTATGAGGCTCTTCTAGGATCCAAAAGTTTACCCCAGGGTGACGTACTATGGATCACCTACAGAAATGGCTGGCAGGTTCTTTCAACGTAAATAAAATGATAGTAATTTCTGCTTCAGCAAGTATCTCATCACACATATTTACTCTATAGGGTTGTTATCTTGATTAGAGATCATGAATTAAATAAAGCACATTGCATACTCGGGTTTGAAAGGTGGTTTGAGAGGCCTGGGTTTTGGGAATGATCTGGAAGCCATCAATCTAGCCATCAACAGTAGCCTCCAGGTTGGAGCAGGTAACTGAAGCTGTAGAAGTGGCTGAGAGTGTGCAGGGAGATGGTGTGAAGAGAAGAGAAATGGACAAGACTGAATTCTAAGAGCATTTAAGAGACAGTCAGGGAAGACACGGGAGGCTGAGATATGGTTTGTGCCCCACAGGCCAGCCAGGAGACAATGGTGTGATTGACTGACATCAGGGCTAGGTGGGGAAAGAGAGGGCAAGGTGGGGTGTTTGAGCAGGTGTGGGGGCATGTAACTAGATGTGCATGTAGAAGACCCCCTCCTTCCTCCCCCTCCTGCCCTGCAGAATGGGCTGCAGATATGCAAGGTTGGATGCAGGAAGACACCTGGGGGCTGGAGTGGAGTGGCAGAAAGGAGACGATGAAAGTGTGGGCTTGGGGATGTGATGTTTGGGGTGTCAGGTAAGTGGGGAGAATTGGAGATGAAATGGGCAAGCAGCGAGGTAACAAGATGAGTCAAAACGTGTCCTAGGCCTCCAGCTTGTGTTGTCGACATTCTGCTAGTTGGGGAAGACTAAACGGGACCAGGGGATTGGGCAGAGGTTCAAGATCATGAGGGTACATTTGGGCACATTGAAGCTGACGGGTTTTGGAGATGTCTAAGTGGATATGCTGTTATGAGCTGAATTGTGTCCTCCCTCAAATCCATATGTTGAAGCCCTAACCCTTGGAACCTTGGGATGTGACTGTATTTGGAGACAGGGACTTTAAAGAGGTAATTAAGATAAAATACGGTCATATAGGTGAGGCCCTAATCCAATCAGATCGTTGTCCTTATAAGAAGAAATGTGGACACATGGAAAGACACCAGGGATGTGTCTGCACATGGAAAGACCATGTGAGGACACAGCGAGAAAGCAGCTGTCTTCGAGCCAACCTGTCACACTTTGGTCTTGGACTTCCAGCCTCCAGAATGCCTTTGTGATGGCAGGCCAGACTGACTCATACAGACACCAGGAGGCCCAGCCCTGCTTTAGGTGCTGTGAATGACAACAGGTCAGAAAACAAGGCTGAGGTCCATGGGGTCCTCACCAACTCCTCCCCGAGTACCCTGAGCCCAGCCTAGAACATTTTGCTCAGCTTTCTGAGCACGAGAAGACTTCTGATCAGGCTGCCCTGAAGGGGGAATTGGAAAGGAGCAGGGTTAGCTAGAGGCCTGACTCTGAGTCATCTCTCTGTACCCCTAAACCCCCAGTGCTGGCGATGCCAAATTACATGTCGCTTCCAAGGGCCTACGTCTGCGCTCTTCCCAGACGTCACATCTCATGAATATTTACTGAGCTACTCAGATATGCAGTGGGAACAAATAACAAAGAGGAGAGAGAGAGATACAGGGATAGAGGGAGAGAGGAAGAGGGGTGGGAGAGAGAGAGAGGGAGAGAGAGAAGAGGAGCACGCCGACATTTGCATCTCACAGACAGGACCGAGTTGAGGATGCTGGAACAGGGGGAATCTGGTTTGCGAGTGGGAGCTTTTCCACGGGGATAAAGGGAACAGCTTCTTGTATAATGAGATTGACTCTTAAATTGAAAGTGCCAGTGCTTCTGCTGCAGTTCAGACTTCCCTGCTGTGTGTTTATTCCCAAGGCTCTAACATTAAGACATCGTACATACAAGCTGGGAGCATTCAATTAGGTTTTCTGTTATTAATCAGTCAATTAAGCCACAATCTCTGGGATATACATTTTCACTCTTAAAGAGGTGAGAAGCATGCTGGGGCCCCAGTCTGGTTTGGAAATGCCAACATGGTGTGAAGGGAGACACCGCCAACCTGAGAAAGCCTGAAGCAGAGAGGGTGGGATGAGGTCGCAGGAGAGAGTGGATCCTATGGATAGGGTTGGTGTTTGGTTCTGGAGACTTCCAGAAGGATGACTGTGAGAGGTTTTCTTGTGGAGGAAATGCTGATTGGAGACCAGGTAAAAGAAGAACCACGAGCTAGGGAGTTTAGCTGAGTTTGGAGCTAGGTCTGGCAGGAGAAATACTGCTTTGCTACCCTGAGCCTCAGTTTTCCCATCTGCAAAATGGGACCTTCTTCATTCCTTACTCTTTTATAAGATGCAAGTCCAATAAGATAATGATATGGAAATCTTCTGGAAGTTATTACATGCTAGAGAGGGTATAAGGAAGGTGTAATGACTGTGTTCGACAGAACAATAAATTTATATATATGTAAATTGAGGACAGTAATACCCCTTTGAATGTGAAAGATTGGTACATAGACTAAGTGGCTAATCAGCACCTATACTTCATTTATTAATTTAATTTGATGGTTCTAAACAGACAAAAGGAAGAGATTGTTCTTACCATAGGTAATACTTCTGAGCCTGTTCTAAGAGGTGGTTCCTCAGATTCACAGTACCCCAAAATATAATCAGACTGCATCAATTGGGTAGGATTGAGAAAGAAAGAAGGATAAACAGAAGATGCTAAAACCTTTTCATTATGTACTCGGACATTTTATTTCTATTAGTAATAACTGCTAACCAGAAGAAAGCTGTCAATTTGTTGACGACAGTGGGTCCTTAAAGGAAACAAGTAAGAACAGATAATAATTAGAATATAAATCAGTTGCAAATGTTTGGCTTTGTATTAGCACACAAGTAATTTGTTGTTGGACATTTTTGAAATTAAGTGTTGATATAATCAGCACATAGATCATTTGCTGATGGATGTTCCTGAAGTGTCTGGTGTGCAATTAGATAAATACAGACAGTCCCTGAACCAAGATGGTTCAACTTATGATGGCTGTGATGGTACAAAAGTGATATACATTTAGTACGTTACTCAACTTACTGTGGGGTTATGTCTGGATAAGCCCATCTTAAGATGAAAATATTGGAAGTCAACTTAATATTTTCAATTTACGTTGGGTTTATTAAGAAGTAACCCCATTGTAAGTTGAGAAGCAGCTGCAATTTGTGTTTGGGGGTTTCTAAGGTGTTTGGTATGTCATTAGCACATAAATCATTTCTACATTAGTGTTTTGAAAATGTTGCTGTGGAATTAGCATATGGATTATTTGCAAATATAGGTTTCAAATTAATTGCTGTGTAATTAGCATAAAAATCATGGGTGCATAGAATTTTCCAAAGTATTTAGTGGCCAATGAACACATATTTAATTTGTAAATGATAGTCTCTAAAATGCCTTTTGTAATTAGCACATATACCAGTTTTATATGTGTGTGTTTAAGTTGTTTGACTTGTAATTACTGCACAGATCATTTTGTGAATGAGCTCTCTTAAGTGATTGATAATTTGCATGAAAATCATTTATCAATGGGTGTTTCAAGTACTTGATTTATAATTAACGTATAAGCAATTTGTAGATGGGTCTTTAATAACTGCTTGAAAAAAGTTCTTCCTCTTTTAAGAGATACTCTTTTATCCTGTTTACATTTGCTTAGGCAGCCTAATTGCCTTATACATAGAATTTATAATTTGCTGAATTTTTATGCTTTTTCATGTACTGAAAGTTCAGAATGCATATCTCTGCCCTCAAAATATTTCATGGGAGTCAGCTGTTGGCTTATATGAAATTAAAACCCTGGAGCTTTCCCAGATATTCAGGTCAGATCTCAAAGCCTCTTTCCTTGAGGTGGAGGTGTTTCATGTGTTCCAGGAGACCACAAAGTATAAAGATCATAAATACTAGGGATCTGATGAAAATAATGATGGGCAACATTAATTTATGAATAAATACAAACTTTATACAAATAAGAAGCCCAGCTACCTCAGAAAATGACTGTGAGGGAGACAGAAAGAGGCATTAAAATTGTCAGATGCTTAGTGGATGCCAGACATCACCCTAATTGTTTTGTGAGAAATCTCAATTAATTATAATGACCATTATGGGAGGCAGGTATTGTAGCTCCAGCCTGAATCAAAGATACAATGGAAAAAAAAAAATCCCAGAGTTTAAAAAATCTTAACAATGTATCTTGAAAAATATCACTACGTTATGGATAAAATAATGAAAAGATGACCATGAATAGATAAATTCTGGCTTTGAATTCCAAAGGTAAATTTAAAATCTTCTAAGCATCTAGATAAAAGCAATGTAAACATTACAAGCATCATTTTATCTTTAAAGGACTAAAATTTCTTCTCTGCAATAATTAATGCCCCCAAAAGAGAATATTAAAAGAATAATAGATATGATCCAAGAATTTTATACCCAGCCAAACTGATTTTGATGTATGAAAGCGACAGAAGAAAACATTTTTAAACATTTAAGCATTTGAAAAAATATATTCTGTTACACACTTCTTGAAAAAATTACTTGAGGATGTACTCCATCCAACAAATGAACATATCAAAATGTAGAACTCAAGAATGGCTAAACAGTACTAAGAAAGGACATGCACACAAACCATTTCTTAGTTTGGACCCAGGAAGAGATTCTATCTGAATAGTGTAGTGAATGATGTGGCTTAGAATTTGGTCCTTGGAAAGGAAGAAGAGGAAGAAGAGACACTCTTGAGGGAAGCATTACGTGGCTGATTTCCCCACCTGAGCAGGAGTATGTAGCTAGTGATACACAATACATTTAGATTTCAGTTGGCTGAATCCAAACTCAGTGATGAACTTACATTTCTTCCTCTTCTAGCCCTCAGTTTTACCATCTAACATAAAGGAGAAAACAGACAAAATGGTCATTTAGAATGTCTCCAAATATAGGAGGCTCTCCCGCAGTGTTAAGGAGGACTTGGAGATGACATAGTACCGAGCCTTGCCAAATCCCTTGTAATTGGATTTCTCAATCTTTTGTTGTTCACAAATCAGCTTGCAGTATCTGCATCAATATTTCCATAATTAAGAGTTTTCTTTAAATCAATCCACTTGGTTTACTTAAACATATTTATTTCAAAAGCTAATTTATTTAACCCCCGGAAATGAGAAACCCTCACCATCAACCATAAATAGAAGGCAACCATAAATGTAAAAACAGTGAAAATATTGAATTTTGTCATTAACAGAATGTACAGGATTTTTTTTTTTTTTTGGAGGGAGGTTCGTTTGCTTTTGTTTTCTTTTTCTTTTTCTTTTTTTATATTTCAGCAAGTTTGAAATTGGGATATAACTTACAACGAGTGGTTTTTTTACAACTAATTGGAAGATTTTTTTTAGAGGTATGGAAAAATAATGGTGCATCTTACAATTACAGCACTTTAGAGTGGATGAAAGACAGGAAAAACATGCTATTACATGTAGCTGGCTTGATACCACTTCTGGCTGAAAGTTCTGTCTGAAGACTATGTGCTGCTAAAAATGGGAGATTAGCAAGTACTAGAGAGGTGTTTAAAACAGAGTAGCAACAAGTTAGATCTTCCCATATAATGAGAAAGATTGAAAGGGATTTGTGGAAGGTCTTTTTCATTCCACGGGTCAGGGCTATTTAAAGCTATGTCTGTGTATGCCTTAGAAGCAGCTCTTACATGCCCAGTGGGAAGCAGTGGTGGATAAAATTCTTAAACAAGCTCCCTCCCAAGAACGGTCTTTAAAATAGTGCAGGGTTTTCCTGGCCATAGCCCCAGCCTCACAGCCAAGCCAAATTGGTCCATATACAAGGAGATTGTCTCCAAGCCCCCAAGAGTATGATGTATTTGTATATTTTCAAAGTAAAACACAATAGGGGCTCAATGATTACTTTAATGGTGTCAGCATGGAAGCCGAGGGACAAGGAGATTTTTCTGGGCTGTTGCTGGATGGGAGCAGAGACTGGACAGGGGTCAGAAGTCCTACTTAACCCCAAACTCGCCACTACTAGCCCACATTGATGGCACTTAACCATTCTGTCCCAGCACTTGTCACAATGGTGGAAACATTTACACGGGGCGGGGGGAGGGGGGAGACATTCAGTGGGAGGTAAATAGAGAAGGATGAAGCCACATGCCTGTTCTGTGTTCACAAAAGGAGAGCTTCAGAAGGAAGCACAAGAGCTACTCTTACCACTCAGGAATTCATGAAATTATTTTCTAAATATTTGAAGCTGGCATTGAATGACCTGATTCACTGGGCTTTTTTTTTTTTTTTTTTAAATTGGAAAGACAAATTAGTTGCATAGTGGTAGATATTAGGTAATATCAAAGTACTCAACCTGTTGTCTTCTGCCTGGGATTCCTAAATGATCCAATATTAATTTTATCTTCATTTGAATGAATATGTGTGTGTGTGTGTGTGTGTGTGTGTGTATATATATATCTCATACATCATTTAAATATCATACATTGTACATATCATATATCATATATATCATACACATAAATGTACGATATATATACTATATATCATACATATATGTACACGTGATGTATATGATGTATGGTATACAGTATATATATCACACACAAAAAAAGATGGCAAAAAAGGCAAAAAAACAAATCCCACAAAGTTAACAGAAATGACCTCTTTGTTGGTTGGATTCTGACTATTTCTACTTCATACTTCTCTCTCTTTCCCAAATGTTCAACCATGAGTGTTTATTGATTTTAGAATCAGAAAAAAAAGGAAAAAAATCAGAATTTACAATAATTACATACCTACCAATCTTAAGGATGTTTAAAAAAAGCTCAGCAAAATAGTCTGGTTATTCCTGGATGACAGGTTTTGGATGACTCTTATGTTTTTCCCACTTTTTAACATATTTTTTTTTTTCTAAAATGGCCATGGATTCATTATACAATAGCAATAATGAAGTTATTTAAAAAGGGAATGAAAACAATTGAGCTGTACCTTAAAGTCATCCACCTCGGGCTTCCCAGTTACATGAATATATATACGTACACATGTATACATACATGTATATATGTATATAATTTATTAATATATATATTTATTATATGTCTGTCTTAATCTAGTTTAAATTGGGTTTTATAATTTACAGCAGAAAGAGTCCTAATTAATACACCATTAGAGCCCAGATTGGACTTTATCTTATTCCAAACTCATGTTCTCTCCTCAGTCCTTCTCAGCCTGAACCCCAAATCCCCTTAATACAAGCCATTTTTTAATGGTTTTGCCTCCAAACTGGTTCGCTAAGAAAACAGTCCCAGCAGGCTCGACAGAGTGAGCACAGCCTGGAGTGAGTCTGGGAGAAGAGCTTTCCAGATTAAGTTACCAGCTGCAGAGGAAAGTGGACTGTGAATGTTTTCTAAATAAGCCCCGACACAGCCTAACCGAACATTCCTGCTTTATTTCTCCTTGTTAGCTCTGACCTCTCTCCCCTCACCCAGCACTCCACCATGCACTCAAGACTAATTTGTCCAAATAAAACCTGACTGTTTGCAAGCCCAGGTGAAAGAGACATATTTGAATACATCTTTAAAGCCAAATAATATATGTACACATATATACTATGGGAATGCGGTTCTTGCTCTATTAGCCTGAATTGAAGAAAGAAGAGGGGGAAGGGAGATCTTTCTCAGGGCTGGCTCCTGGCTGTGCAGACCTAGGTAAATTCCTGCCCTTCTTGAGCCTCTCAAATGGGTCGAGATAGTCTATCCACGGGTCTTCTCTGCCAGCACTGGCATTTTCATTATTTTTGAGAAAAGAGAGGACCCACAGGTGCGCTAAACACTCATGAATGTGTTCATTCGCTTTGTCCTACTGCTTCATTCATTCACCCCTTCACTCATTCATTCATTCATTCCTGCCCCTGAACAAGCAAGCTGGTGAGATAGGATGGCCAGTACAATCAGACCTGTTTTCAAATCCCTGTTCTTGACTTGTAACTCTTTCTTTTTTTTTTTTTTTTGTCTTTTTTCCGTATCCGGCAACGGATCGCAACCCTCAGTGTTGCCCCCGTACCGGACCGGGGACCGGCAACGGGATCGCAACCCTCGGTGCTGCTCCCGCGCCTCGCTCAGCCAGTGAGCGGGAACCGGTCTGTATGTGGGATCCGAACCCTCGGGCGGGAGCGCTGCCACGCTTCCCAAGCGGCGCACTATCCAGTGCGCCACCGGGCCGGCCCTATAATACCATATTTTTAATGTAACCTTTTAATGTAACCTTAGATATGTTTAGGTACACAAATATGGACCATTGTGTTACAATTCCCTGAAACACTCTGTAGCCACCGGGCCGGCCCCACTTGTAACTCTTTCAAAGTCCTGCAACCTCAGTTACCTGCTCTGTAAAGTGAGTATGGAATACAGCATTACCACCCCCAAGTGTCAGAGAGAGATGATTTATGTAAAAGGTAGATTGGAAGGCCTAATTCAGAATAAATCCCCAGATAACACCAATTTCAGAGCCACTCTTCATGTTATTTCTTTTGATCAAAATTTAATCATACAAGACTTCTGCTTCCATCCAGGATGGAATAACTGGGCCTGGATTTGCTCTCCCACCTGAAACAACTAAAACAACACAAGACATATGAAACAGTGGTTTTTAAGACATTAAACACCAGGTATCGAAGAACAGTGATCCCAAAGAGGTGGCAGAGAAATGAGGTGAGCCCTGCAATTGCCCCAGCTTACTATTTTGAGAAAGATTTCAGGCCATAACATAGGGAGGGAGAACCCAGACAGATCTGGGTGTTTTCCTTGCATCAAGGAGATAGAGCTGGGTGTCCAGGGAGTCCAGCACAGCTGCAGTTGGCAGAATGGAGTACCAGAGAGGAGAGAGCTGGATGTAAAAGAGCTCCAAAGATTTGTAGGAAGTGCTCCTTGAGCACAGCAGACTACTTATCAACCCATGCTTGGAGGAAATGAGCGGAGGCAAAGGAGAAGACCTGAATAGATAAGGTAGAATAAAATCCAAGAATAATTCCTGTTCCATCAGGTGGAGCTCTCAGAAGGGTTTTGCCTTAGTAGTGGGAAATAAGTAGTCCTAGATCAAACACTTCTCTGGCTCCACCTGACAAAGCCGAAAAGCAAGACCTGAAAGAATCAAACTGTTTCCGAGTAACAACTACATCTAGGAACAAAGCCCAGGAATATTTATGGAAATATTAAAAAAAAATCCAGCACATAAAAGGGTAAAATCCACAACAGCTGGCACACAATCAAAATATTACTAGGTATGCAAAGAAACAGGTATGATTTTCTCCTCTCCCATAATGAGGAGAGAATCAATCAATTGAAACTGACTCAACAATGGCAAGGATATTGAAAGTTTTTATAACTTTATTTCATATGTTCAAGAACCTAGAGGAAAGATTGAGCACATTAAATGAAGGTGTGGAAGATATAAAAATATTCCAGTAATGAAAATGACAATGTCCAAAATGAAAAATATACTGAGTGGCATTAACAGAAGATTAGACATTGAAGGAGAAAAGATTAGTGAATGTGAAGATGTGAAAAACAGAAACTAACCAAATCAAACACATGACCAAAAGAAAAAAAAAAAAAAAGAATTTAAAACTTGAACAGAGTGTTAGTAAGCTTTGCGATAACTTCAAGCAGTTGTAATTGAATACACATGTAATTGAGGGCTCTGAAGGAAGGGGAGGGATAGAGAAAATATTTGAAGAAATTATAAATGAAAATTTTCTAAATTTGATAAAAACTCAGATTCAAGAGGCTCAACAAGCTCTAAGCATGAGAAACAAACAAACAAAACCTATTCCAACACAAATAATAATAAAATACCTAAAGCAACGATAGAGAATCTTAAAAAGCATACAGAGGAAAAACACATATTACGTACAGATAATAAAAGGTAAGAATTACAGCAGACTTCTTGTTAGAAACAAATGCAAACTAGAAGACTGAAGTCCCTTTAATGTCCTAAAATTAAAAAAGTATATATTTAGGGCCGGCCCGGTGGCGCACTGCTATAGTGCGCCGCTTGGGAAGTGCGGTGGTGCTCCCGCCGAGGGCTCGGATCCCACATACAGACCGGCCGCTCACTGTTGGTGTCCCGTGGCCGGTCCCGGTCCGGTATGGGCGCGACACTGAGGGTTGCGATCCGTTGCCGGTCATGAAAAAA
>NW_007729556.1:85659-95659 GCF_000696425.1 Galeopterus variegatus
AAATATATATATATATATATATATATATATATATATATTTAGAATTATATATAAGGGGAAAATAGTTTTTCAAAAACAAAGTGAAATAAAGTTTTTAAAAAAATATATATATAAAAGATGAAAGAACGGCTATACAAGAAATGTTAAAGGAAGTCCTTCAGGTCAGAGCAAAATGATACCAGAGAGGAATATGGGTAACGAAGGAATAAAGAGCACTGGAAATGATTACTAAATATGTAAATATAAAATACTTTCCTCCTAACATCTAAATCTTTTTAAATGATAATTTATAGTTGAAAGTAAGAACAGTAACAATATATTGTGAGGTTTGTAACACACATGTAAGTAAAATGTTGCAGCAAAAGCACAAGTGCCAGGTGGGGAAAAATAAAAGTATATTGCTGAAAGGTTTCTATAAAATATATGAAGTGGTATAGAACTGTTTGAAGGTAGACTGTAATAAGTTAAAGATGTATACTATGAACCCTAAAGCAACCACTACAATAATACAACAGAGAGTTATAGTTAACAAGCCAACCAAGAATAAAATAGAATCATAAAAATATGCTCAACAAATACAAAACAAGATTGAAAGAAAGGAATAATAAAACAAAAACAGATGAGACAAATACAAAATAAATAGTAAGATGGTTAAGAGAATAGATTTAAACCTAACCATATCAATAATCACATTAAATATAAATTGTTTAAACACCCAACTAGAAAAAAACTCCCCTATGTATTATCTTAATATCCAATCAGAAAAACACTAATTCTAGAAAAGAAAACACAGACCAAAATCTCTCATGAACACAGATGCAATAAATTCTTAATAAAATTTTAGCAAGTCAAATCTAGCAATATACAGAAGGGATAATACATCATCACTATATAAGGTTTATCACAGGAATATATGTCTGGTTTAACATTTAAAAATCAGTGTAATTCATCATACTAACAAACTAAAATGAAACATTATATAATCATCTCAGTAGTCACAGAATAAGAATTTCACAAAATTCAACATTAATTTCTGCTAAAAACTCCCAGCAGACTAGGAATGGGAAGAAACTTCCTCCACTTGATAAAGGTCACCTATGAAAACCCTACAGGTAATATCATACTGAATGATGAAATAACTGAGTGCTTTTCCTTTAATATTAGGAACAAGGCAAAAATGTCTGATATTAGCACTTCTGTTCAACATTGTTCTGGATGTTCTAGCCAGGGCAAGGAAAAAATAAAAGGCATCCAGATTTATTGGCAAACAATATGATTGTCTTTGTAGAAAATGCTACAGTATCTACATTAGAGCTACTAGACCTAATAAATTAGTTTAGCAAGGTTGCAGAATACAAGAACAATACACAAAATGAATTGCATTTCTACACAATAGTAATGATTAATTGGAAATTGAAATTAAAAAAGCACTACTGCTTGCAATAGCATGTGAAAATATGAGATAGTGATAAGTCTGAGAAAAGATGGGCAAGATCTACATATTGAAAATAATAGAATATTGTTGAGAGAAATTAAAGAACATAAAAATAAATGGAGAGGTATACCATCTTTATGGATTGAGAGACCCAATATTGTTGAGATGCCAGAACAAAGTTGAAAGATAATTTACACTATCTGCTTTCAAAAGTTAAGACAGTGTAGTATTAGCAAAAAGATAGACTAATATATCAATGAAAATGAGCAGAGTATAGAAACAGACCCACACATATACAATCAATTGGTGTTCAACAAAAGTACATAGGCAATTTAGTGGTGAAAATACAGTATTTTCAAAAAATGGTGCTGGGAAAGTGGGATATCCATATGCGAAAAATAACATCGGTCCGTACCTCATACCATAAACAAAAATGAAGTCAAATTTGATCAGAGACCAACATATAAAACCCCAAAATATAAAACTTCTAGAAGAAAGCATAGGAGAAAATCTTTGTAACCGTGGGCTAGGCAAAAAGTTTTTCAATATGCTGCCAAAATCATGATTCATAAAAGAAAATATTGATAAATTGAACTTCAGAAAAATTAAGAACTTCTGTTCTTTGAAAGACATTGTTAAGAAAAAGTAGAGATGCACAGATTGAAAGTATTTGCACATCACATATCTGATACAGTACTTTTATCCAGAATACATAAAGAACTCTCAAAGCTCAATAATAAGAAAGCAAATGACCTGATTAAACAATGGGCATATGCTCAAAATTGATGCTACGATTATCTCAAAATAAGAAGCTAAGTTTTCAAAATGGCAATAATGTTTAAATAAACACTTGAGCAAAGAAAATATACAGATGGCAAACAAACAATAAAAAGATACTCAAAGTAAGTGATTATTAAAAGGGTGCAATATCAAATAACAATGAGATACAATTGTATACCTGTTTGAAAGTACAAATTTAAAAGGCTGCTCATACCAGGTGTTGGCAAGGACACGGAGAAACTGGAACTCTCATCCACTGCTGTTGGCAATGTAAATTGTACAGCCTCTTTGGGAAATGGTTTGCAGTTTTTAAAATATTTAAACATACTGCTACCATATGATTCGGCCATTTCACTCCTAGGTATTTACCAAAGACAACTGAAAACAGATGTCCATACAAAGACTATATACCAATGTTCATAGCAGCTTTATCTGTAATAGCCCCAAACTGGAAGCTATCTAAATAATGTCTGTCAATATGTGAGTGGATCAACAGACTGTAGTAGATTCATGCAATAGAATACTATTTAGCAATAAAAAAGAATGAGCTAGTGATACATGCAAAAACCTGGATGAATCTCCAGGGTATTATGCTGAGTTAAAGTAGACAGACACAAAAGATTTCATGTTATGTGATTCCATTTGTATAGAATTCTAGAACAGGCAAAGTAATCTATAGTGACAGAAAGCAGATCAGTGGTTGCCTGGGTTGGGGATGGTGGTGGAAGTGGGGGATGGAGGGAGGGAGGGATTACCAAGGGGCACAAAAAGACTTCTAAGTATAATTGATACTTTCATGATCTTGAATGTGGTGATGGTTTTATGAGTGTGTACATATGCCAAAACCAATGAAATAAGAAAGAATTACAAAAAGTAAACATAATCACAGACTCCTGCTCTTGGAACCCATTATCAGCCCCTGGTAATGATCAGCCCATGGAAACTACACCAACTCCATCATTCTTCCAAGACCCAACTTCTCCTGGTACATAGGAAGCAGTGGTCAAGGCCTTTACAGTTTATATCAAGCAGATCTGAATTCAAGTCCCCACCTTACCTCATGCTTGCTATGAGAATGAGAATGGATGGTTTAACTTCTCGGAGTCTCAGTTTCCCTTCCTGCAAAGTGGGCACATGAGTAGACACCCAGGTATTTATGAGCATCTGTGTTATTCTGCACTGTAACGATCACTTCACTTGTCTGGCCTCCCCTGCCTCCCTCCCCCATGCTGGGGTCAGGTGCTCCCCAAAATGCCTCTGCTTACTGAGGCCTGGCAGAGAGTGGGAACTCTGTGTTCATCTCACTGTCTCCAGGTAAAAAGTGATGTCATCTAGTACAGAGCCACTCACAAGTGACCAAAGATCCCTGCCCCAGCCTGCTGTGGTCCACAGTGGGTGTGTGGACCTAAGAAGTGCGCCCTCCCCAGTGAAGTTACTGCAGGGTCCTCTTTGACCTCGCTTCCTACTCATGCCTCTATGAGTACATGGCTTGGTACAGGGAGGTGACCAGCATGGCCATTCTTTGCCACCTCTGTTCTTTGGGAAGAGACCCCTTCTCTGCTGGGGACCCAATCTCTGCTGGAGACCCCTTCTCTGCTGGGGGTCCTGCATCTGGGTCAGGTGGAAAGGGCTTGGATGTTATGAGAACAGAACTAGCAAATAAATGGGCAGGGCTTGTAGCAAGTGTTAAGTAAAGAGTTGTCATTATTATTATCACAGCACTTAGGACAGGGAGTTATTGAGGGCAGCCTCTGTGGCTGGCTTCACTGCTTCTCTGATTCCAGTGCCTAGCTTGCATGTGGTAAGTGCTGACCTCACTAGCAAATGAATGAATGAATGAATGAGTGAATGAATGAATTCAGGCCTGGTTTTATCCAGGTGCTGACTGCCTGACCACCCTAACCCGGTCCTGTAAGGAGGTGCTTGGGGCCTGCAGCAGTGGGCTGGGGGGACGGCCTGTGCCAGCCTGCATTTGTCCCTGGGCACCACACAGCAAAGTCCATGGAAGAGAAGGATGGAAGCAGAAAACCTGGATCCACAAGCAGAAATAGAACATTACTTGTATTTTCATACCTTAATATCTTGAATCCTTAATCAAATCTATCATCTAAAATCTAGAAGAGGGTTTGGGGAAAATGAAGGCTGCTGCATGCTACATAGAATCCTGGATGCTGCTTGGATGCATCTTGGTTTTGTTCTATGCAGTCAGGAAAAGGGGATGGAGGTGGCAGGAATCGCCAGCACCATGACAGTGATATCTGCCTTCCGTTCACTGAGTATATCCAGTGTGCATATGCTGTGTATGCCATTGAATCTCTGTGACCTTGGCAGCTGGGCATCATTTTCATTATGAGGAAGCTGAGGCTCAGAGAGGTGACATGATGTGCTTGTGGTCAAAAAGCAGGTAAATGGTGGGGCCAAGTCAAGCCAGCTCAGTCAGCTTGCAAAGCCTCCTGTTTCTCCTCTGCCCCAGGCTGCCTCTGATGCCATGGATTTCTCCCTTCCCTCTGGTCACACTCTATTAGAAACACTGGTTGATGTCCCTGCAAAGAGCTATTCCAGCAGGTCTGTGTGGCTGCAGCCCCTCTGGCCTTGTTACCTGGCTGGCTGGTCTTTGGAAAATTGAGTGACTCCTGGGCAGTCAAGGTGGCCTTTTGGTTACAGCTTGAGCCTGGCGAATCAGGAAGCTTTTTGGGAAGCCAATTGCAAGTGTGGGAGCACATGTGACCCAGGGGACAGGAGTTGGCAGGGAGGGAGAGAGAGTGACAAGTGGGGAAGGTGGGGATGGGGGTGGCAGGAGGCCAAGACTTCTGGAGCAAGGGAGGAGGGACAGAAGTGGGGGATGGGGAAGAAGAATGAGGAGCACTAGAGAGAGCCAGGCACAGAGGGCTGGTGGCAGTCAGTAACATCAGGACTCCCCACATGTGCTGGGCCTTCACACATGCTGCTCCCTCTGCCTGGAACCCTCTTCCCCATCACCTCATAATCCTGAGATCACAGCCCAGGCCTCACCTCCTCACCCCAGCCTGCCCTTCCTATTTCTTCCCATATCATCCCCCTTACAGCCCCATTTCTATCCCCCTCCTCTGCCTTATTTTTTCCATATCACATGCTACCATCTAGGGCATTGTATATTTCCTTTCATTTCTCTTGTAACTTGCTTTGGTCATTGCATAAAACTGCCATAACTTACTGGTCTTTACTGACAGCCATTTGGGTTTCCAGCCTCTGACCAGGAGGAGCATTCTTGTGCACACATCATTTCCACTGCCCAGTGACTTCCTTAGGACAGAAAAGTGCCTAGTGATAGGATTGCTGAATCAAAGGAACCCAGCATCTTTCTGACATGATACCTCGTGAATGATTAGCAGCTGTTCAAATCAGATGAGGCCTATTGAAGTGAGCCTTGCGTGCTAGACTTTGACCAATCACACTTAGACTTGCTCACCTGTTAGAAGTGTGGCCTTAGCCCAATGCCATGGCGGTAGATAGCAGCAATAGCTCCAGATCTTCACTCCTCCTTGCAACCACGTCCTTTACCATGTGACCTTGTAGTACCCTCCCACACTGACTCTGGACCACCAACGTGGCATGCTATGGCCAAGGAGATGTCAATCTACGTGATACAAAGGCTTGGAGTGTGCTTGTGTGGCTGGGCTTGCTCTTTCCTGCCCCCTGCTGTCACTGTGAGAAGTGCACGCACAGGCTAGCCTGGGGAATGAGAGACTCATGGAGCACAACCGAGATGCCTGACTCATCCCAGCTGAGGCCACCCTAGACCAGCTGACAGCCAGCTGAGTCCTGGACAAGTGAGTGATCCCAGGCAAGACCAGCAGGGCCACCTGGCTGACCATTTAAGATGCATGAGTAATATAAGTTTATTGCTGTATGCTGCTGAGGTTTTGTGGTTATTTGTTATGCAGCATTACTAAGTCAACAGATAACTGTTGCCCCGGGTGTGACATGAAACTGATTTGTTTAGAATCTCACTGTTTTACCAACAGCAGAGGCTTTTGCAGCAACCCTGTGCAGGGCTGAACAGATTCTAAGACCACTCAATTGGTATGGACATTTGTAAAAATTTTTATTCTGCCCATCCGCTGGGGAACTTGGCCCAACTTCTGGGGAGAGGCAAAGCACAAAGTAAGATTTTGAAGAAAGAGGACGTCAGAAGCCCTCCTGGGGACACACAAAGTGATGGATGATTGCAGGCCCATGATCACTGACTAGTGTTCTAAACTTCTTGCCATCCAGGCTTACCCTGCCAAGTTAGGGATTTCTGGTGAGAGAGCACAGAGGAAGTCATCTACAAAGGCAAGTGTTAACCTTGAAATAAACTTGCATGGGTATTTACCATGGTAGTTACTGGCATGAAGGGCACAGAATAAAAAAGAGGGCAAGCTCATCAACCACAGCTTTGCAAAAAACCTCAAAGTGGCGTGGCTAAGAGACCAGGTTCTGACATTAGAAATTCTTGGAGTGAATCCCTTATCTGCGACTAATTCTCAGTGTGATTCGAAGCTGATGCTGTAACCTCTCCTGACTTTCCTCCCCTTTGCTGTACAGCAGCACCCACCTTCTGAGTGCTCTGCTGCAGACTTAGTTTCCTTCCCTGAGATGCTTGGCTCTGTTCTTTTTTGCTGGGCTCCTTGGAATATCCCTGGAAAACATCTTCTGTGCTGGGTGTTCCCTTTTCTAAACACTCCCTGGGGGAAAGTCCCCAGACTGGGCCAGTCCAGCCAAGTGGACGGGACTCAGAGGGATCAGACAGGGAAGGTGGCTTTGAGGAGGCTTCATGCTCTTCGTTAGTCAACAATAAAAACAACAACAACAATTGCTGCTGTTATTTGAGCACTCACTTTGCTCATCATCACAGCCCTAGGAGGGAGAAACTGCCATTACTGCTGCCATGGTGCAGGTGAGCTACTGCCCAAGGTCACACAACCAGGAGTGGGTCCCAGGTCCGTCCCATCCTAAGTCTGAGAGCTTTTAGCCACTCTTTACAACAACATAGCTTAGCCTGAGTTAGGAATGTGGCAGCTGTTGGGATAAGAACAAAAATACCTCTTGAGCAAATCTCACCCAGGGCTCAGAACTCACAAAGCGGTACTCGAACACATCTTAGCTCTCTTCCATCCAGGCTTCTTTCTCTTCTCTCTGGAGACCTTGGCCTTGATGTTGCCTCCAGATGTTAGCACAGGCTGAGCTATGCTGCAGCAACAAAACAACCCCAGGATCTCAGCGACCTGAGACAAATGTTTATTTCTTGCTTATGCTACATGTGCCCCCTGGGGTGGCTGGGACTCTGCAAAGCAGTGTCCACACTCACAGGTGGGACCAGCTATGTAATTGGCAAAGCTCAGTGCAAAATGAAAATGCAGGACCCTTTGATCAAAAACTCTGAAGAGTGTGAAGATGGCAACAGCAGAGCTGTGGGGTCCTCCCGAGTGTGGGCCCCCGTGGGACTGCTCGGATTGCACACCTGCAAAGCTGGACCTGCTCAGGGGTCCAGGCTGATGGAGGTTGTGCTGTCATCATAGCAGAGGGCATAAGAGCCCAGCCAATCACACCCTGGCTCTTAAACTCCTCCCGGAAGTGATGTGCATCACATCCGCTCACTTCTGCTCACAGTTTCCACTTCCATCCTACATGGAAGGAGGAGAAACGGAGCATTTGTACACAGAACCTAACGGTTGCCCACCATGGCCTTCTCCAGTGTGTACTTCCCACCCTACACCTCCTCCTGCTATTTCTGTTCCCCAACAGAGCCATCCCCTCAGAAGACCGAGACATCAGGTCACAGCAAGGAGGTCATGGCCATTCTTCCCCAAGAATGCACCCTCCCCCAGTGGCCCTCACCCCCCTCTGTGACCTCCCTTCTTTGCCACTGCTCCCACTCCCAACCACACATCTTCGTCACAGTCTGCAGGTCGCCATGCCTACCTGGCTGTTCTCTATGCTTCAAGTCCTGCCCCAAACTTTATTTTCTAGACAGTAGCCAAAGGGCTCTTTAAAAAGTGACATTCTGCTGTTTCAACCCCTCCAATGACTACTTGTTGTGGACCGAATTGTGTTGCCCCAGAAGATGTGCTGAAATCCTAACCTCTGGCATCTGTGAGTGTGAACTTATTGGAAATAGGATCTTTGAAGATGTTATTAAGATGTACTTTACATGGGATCAGACTGGAGTAGGATGGGCCTTTAGTCCAATATGACTGGTGTCCTTAGAAAAGAAGAAGGGACACAGAGACCCACAGGAAGAGAACACTATGTGACAACAGAGACAGATGTTGGAGTGATGTGTCTACAAGCTAAGGAAAAGAGGGAGTGCTAGAAACTCTGGAAGCTGGGAGAGAGGCATGGAACAGACTTATCCCTAGAGCCTTCAGAGGGAACACAGCCCTGCTGACACCATAATTTTAGTCTTCCAGCCTCTGGATGGTGACAGAATAAATTTTTCTTGTTAAAAGCCACCTAGTGTGTGACAATTGGTTACAGCAGTCCTAGGACACTGATACACAGCCCACTGTCCTAAGAATCAAACCCAAATGCCTCCCCTGCATCTGCAAGTCCCTGTGTGGCCTGAACCCTGCCCCCCTCAGTCTCATCTCACGACTGTCTGCTGTGCCTGCCACACTCCGGCCACACTGGCCTCCTTCCTGCCTCCAGACTTTTGCTCTTGCTGTTCCCTCTGCCTGAGTGACCTCTCACCAGAGCAAGGTTGGGTCCTTCCCATTCTTATCTCCACTAAAATGTTCTTTCCCTGAGGGGTCATTTCTGGGCCCCTGTGCAAAGTAGGTCCTCCTGTCTCCCCATTACCTCTGAACTGGCCCCTCACCATCTTCCATGAAAGCACCCTGGTGATTTTCTTCCTAGCATTTCTCACCATTAGTGATGATTTTCTTTCTCTACGTATGTGTTGTTTGCCTCCCCTACTGGAACGTAAGCTTCATTGACAATGTGTTGGACAAACTTTGAGGTGGCCCCTATGAGCGCCACTTCCTAGTACTCACACCCTTGCATGACACCCTTCCCTTGAATGTGGGAAGGACCTGTGACTTGCCTCTAACCAATAAAATGTGGCAAAGAGGATGGGATGCCATTTCTGTGATTATGTTGCATAAGACTGTAATGCCCATCTTGCTGAGACATTCTCTCCCTCGCTGGCTTTGATGAAGCAGGTGGCTGTGTTGTAAGCCATCCTATGGAGAGACCCACATGGCAAGGAACTGATGATAACCTCTAGCTGATAGCAAGCAAGAAGCAGAGGCCGTCATTCCTCAGCCTTCGAGGAGCAGAATTCTGCCAATAAGCAGGTGAGTCCTTCCCCAATCAACCCTTGAGATGAGGCTGCAGCCCTTGACAACACCTTGACGGCAGCCTCATGAAAAACCCTGAAGCTGAGGACCCAGCAAAGCTGTGCCTGGACTCCTGACCCACAAGAACTGTGAGATAACATGCATATTGTTTTAAACCAGTAAGTTGTGGTAATTTGTTACATAGCAGTGGATAATTACTATGGGCAATGGCCTACTCTGGCTTGTTTGCTGTTCTAGCTCAGAGCCTAGCACAGTGTTTCTCTTTGTAGGAGGTGCTAGTGAGTATGCTTTGGCTGATTGAATGCATGGTACTCATCCAGGCAATGTAGCTTGTTGCCAAGGGGTGTGTGTGCGTCTCTGTGTGTGTGCGTGCATGTGTGTGTATAAATAGTAGATAATATATAATATGAGGGTACTTACAGTGCATGGAAAGATTTGTGTTATCTTTCAAATCTATTTTTCCATG
>NW_007729556.1:98159-105659 GCF_000696425.1 Galeopterus variegatus
AAGTTTCTTGTGAGGATTAAAGCAAATCCTGTGTACAAAGTGCCTGGCATATGGAACTATTCAATAAATGTTAGCTGATTATCATCATTAGCAGTGGTGTTTCTTTCTTTTTTTTAAAAAGATGACCGGTAAGGGGATCTCAACCCTTGGCTTGGTGTTGTCAGCACCACGCTCAGCCAGTGAGCAAACCGGCCATCCCTATATAGGATCCGAACCCGTGGCCTTGGTGTTATCAGCACCGCACTCTACCGAGTGAGCCACGGGCCGGCCCAGCAGTGGTGTTTCAAGTAGTAAATGCTTAGCATAAGTACCTTAGATATAGTCAATGCTAACAGCAACAACAACAACAACAAAAGCTTGCTGTAATTACGGTTAGAAGTTTCAACCAGTATCCGGTAAGGGGATCTCAACCCTTGGCTTGGTGTTGTCAGCACCACGCTCAGCCAGTGAGCAAACCGGCCATCCCTATATAGGATCCGAACCCGTGGCCTTGGTGTTATCAGCACCGCACTCTACCGAGTGAGCCACGGGCCGGCCCAGCAGTGGTGTTTCAAGTAGTAAATGCTTAGCATAAGTACCTTAGATATAGTAAATGCTAACAGCAACAACAACAACAACAAAAGCTTGCTGTAATTACGGTTAGAAGTTTCAACCAGTATCCAGTTCTGTATCTTCTCCATTAATTCTTTGATGACTAATAAAAAAGGCAGAGGAGATGCTGGCCCCAGAGCTGCGAGTTTTGAAGGAGCAGTGTCTGTGGTCTGGGGGTCTTCTGGATCTTGACAGAGCCCCCTTGCCTGAATCTCCTGATAGGCCCGGCAAGGCCCCCATTTAGTTCAGCAAGGTCTTTCTGTTGGATATTAAAAACCAAATGTACCTAATTAGAAATAAAATGTTTCCAACCAGCTCAAAATAAAATAAAGTGTAATTACTAATGATATTTAAATGTTGCAGATATTTTATTTTTTAGAAAATCCCTTAATTTAAAATGAAATATGACTTTAATTTAGTTGAGAATGCATTAAGCTGGGAGGAAAGGGGACGGGCACTTCTCCTGAGAAGGAAGATGGGTGTTTCCTTGCGCGTCCCTGGCCTGGGAAATTGGCATAAAGAGTTTGTTTGGGGGGAGGGTGGGGGTGTCTTTCAGGGAACCTGTATTTTTGTAGGGGTTGTAGACACATTCCTTGAGTAGGGGACAGTTTCCACAGAGACTTTAATAGATCAGGATTTGCTCCCTGACACTGTCATTAACACACTATTTGTGCAGGTCCCTGCACTGCTCTGTGCCTCAGTTTCTGCTCCGTAAAAGGAGAATGCTAACCTCTTCTTGGGGAAAGTTTAATGAGATTAAAAGATGTGTATATCTTTGGACAATGGGCAATAGTTTTGATGAGAGCAAATGTTATCGAAAGCATAATGATATCACTTTCACTGTAAGTTTCACGAGGACTGGGACCAGGCTGATATTTTTCTTTTTCATGTCTGAGCATTTAACCCAATGCCTGGTGCATAGAAGATGTTCAATAATTGAATGAATAACCTATGGACAAATGAATGACCCATGCATAGGATATTAAGGTCGAGAAAAGTAATGCAGGGAATCTAGTACACTCCTTACTGAAAATTTGAAGTCTATGTGTATGCAGCGACTAATTAATTTCTGCTTGCTTGTCTCAGGGATGGGGAGCTTGTTACCGCAGCCAATTTCAGCTTTGAAGAACTCTGACTGCCGAATGCCTCCTTCATGCTGGCTCTCTGTAAATTCCACGAGTTGGGCCTCTTTCTTCTGAGGCCACATGGGCAGGACAGGGCCCCAGGAAAGTGATTCATAGACTTGTTATTCTATAAAATACTTGCTCATCAACTGGGATGCCAGGGTAGTATGGTAGTGCTTCTTATGTCAGCCCAGGAGTAGGCTGTCCCCATTCAAACCCAGTCCCTGGCTACTTACCATCTGTGTGATATTGGACAATGATTAGGTCACACATTAGGCCTCTCTGAGCCTCAATCTCCTCATTTGTAACTGAGTGGTCAAGAGAGACTCAGTCTCTGCTCACAGCACAAGCAAATCCCACAGAAGGCACGGCAGCTGACCAAGGGATCTCGCCTGGGGGCGGGTGGTGGTGGCAATCAAGGGAGGGTCTCCACTTCTCTAGCTGAGGGGCCATTTAAAGCATCCCTCCTGGTATGGAATGTTTCAGACCCCCCACCCTCTGAGCCATCCTGCTCTTGACCTGCCTCAGTGCTGCGAGACTCAAGAGGGAGATGGTATCTTCAAACAGTTTGTCTGAATTCATTACGAAATAGACATGTTCCAGTTTGTTTTGTTAGTGGGGAGGGGTCACTTCTGTCCAGGCCACACTCATCTCTCACCTGGACTCTTGCACTAGCCACTTCCACCTTTGCCCCACTACAGCCCGTCCCCCATGCAGTAGCTTGCCGGGTCCTGTTGTTATGTGAGCTCTGTACAAAATCCTTTGATGCTGAGCACCCCAAGGCATTTCTCAGTCTGCCAAGGCCCTATGTGCCCTGACCTCTTCATCCTCACCTCCTAGTCCCGTCCTCCTTATCTCATGCGCACCCCGCTGTGGCTACACTGCCATCTTCCTTGTTCCCTGTTTGGGCCAATCTCCTCCGTCCTGTCCCAGAGCCTTTCCATTTGCTGTGCCTGCCACCTAGGACACTCTCTGTGGTTCTTCACATGGTTTGCTCCATCATTCAGGTCTTGGCTTAAATGCCACACTTCATGAAGAGTGTCCCTGAGCCCATCCTTTCTAAGCTGCCCCCTCCCCCGCTTCTGTCAGCTCTGGTCTCTCACCTTGCTTGGTTTTCTTCACAGAACTTTCCATAGCCTGACATTACATTATTTTTTCATTGTTTTTTGCTGGCCCTCTGCCCCAGTTGACTGTGATCAGTGTGACCCCCTGGGTTGGAGTAGGTCACAGAGAGAGGGTGGCCTTATGATCAGAGCCACAGGCTCTAGCTCTGCCATATCTGGGCTCTGTGTGTCCTTAGGTGAATGAACTGGCCTCTCTGAACCTCAGTTTCCTCATTTGTAAAAGGCAGACGGTGCTTATCTCATAGGGCTGGATGGAGGTTAGTCAATGATACATGTCAAGTCCCTGGCATGAAGGAAGGACTCCGTAGCTGTGAGCAACTCCTCTTATCCCTTGCTTGGACGATCTAGCTTACTAAGCTTGGCACTCATGCTAGAGAAACTAAAACATATTAGAATCATTTATTTATTCATTTCACATGTGTAAGAATACTCTTTCTCACTAATCAATACAATGTAGCACCTCTGGTCACCAAAATGTGTGGGGATTTCTCTCTACCAGCCATCAATTCCTTTCTCTTGCAGATTCTCCAGTGGGCACCAGTGGGTATCCTCTAATTCAATTGAATACTGACACTATCCACCTGGAGATAGTGTCAGATCCCACAGGTTGAGGGCTCAGTCCCCCAAGCCTGTCTCCCACTTCAGATGCCAGTCACATGTCCAGACCTCTGGAACTCCTGACCAACTGGCTATAAATTGGTATTTCCATGACCCTTCTCCTGAGTTTGATTAATTTGCTAGAGTGACTCACAGAACTCAGGAAAATACTTTACTTATGCATTTTATTATTATAAAGGAAATTACAAAGGATACAGACAAAGAGATGCATAGGGCAAGGTCTGGGAAAAGGGACATGGAGCTCCCATGCCTTCCCTGGGAGCACCACCCTCCAGGAACCTCCACGTGTTCATCTATATGGAAGTTCTCCAAACGCAGTCCTTCTGGGCTTTTATGGAGGCTTCATTATGTAGACAGCTTTGACTGGATCATTGGCTGTTGGTGATCAGCTTAACTTCCAGCCCCTCTCCCCTCCCTGAGGTAGGGAGGTGGGGCTGAAAGTCCCCCCCTCTAATCATGCCTTGGTCTTTCTGTGACCAGCCCCATCCTGAAGCTACCTAGGAGTGGCCAGCCGTCAGTCACTCATTAATGTACAAAAGACATTCTTATCACTCAGGAGGTTACAAGGATTTTAGGAGCTACATGCCAGGATACTGGGATAACTAAATATTCTGCACAATATCACAACATGTAATTAAATATTTACTATGTGCAAGGCAATCTTTACCTTCAAGGAGTAAAATAAGTTCACCATCTATCCGTCCGTTGATCGATAGATGGGTTGATCAGTTCATTAGTTCCTCCATCCATCCTCCCACTCACCATCAACCGCCTCTGTTTTTCATCTTTCTGTTGCACTATCCTGCTCCCTATCCATTTCTCTGCTTTCATCCCATTCTACCTATCTGATGCTCTTAGCAAATACATTCTTTCTCCTCTGATCCAGCTCCTCCCTTCTTTTCCTCCTGTTGTTTTGTTGGGACGCCTGCGTGTGCCCGTCTCCCAGTGACTGAGTTCCTTGGAGGCGGAGACCAGGATGGACTCATTTGTCTATGTCCCAACACGAGCACAGGGCCCAGCATGCACCACATGTCCATAACATCCGGTGAATGAGTGTCTGTCCATCCATCCATCCATTTTTGTTGCATTATCTATTTAAAAAATGATTGAACTATAAAACTTGCACATAGGAATGTGTACATCCAAACTACACCAATCTTCAGCGTATAACTTGATGGACCTTCATATATGTGGGCACCCATGAATCGTCAACCAGACCAAGGTTAGAACATGTCCAACACCCAGTAGACACCCTCCTGTCCATCTAATTTAATACTCCCCACAGGTGACCTTTCTGACTCTTTAGCACATAGCTTGGTTGTGTCTCTTCTGAAATTCATGCAAATGAGATTGTACCATTCCTCCTCTTTTGTGTCTGGCATCTCATGCTTAGGCGTATGTCTGTGAGATTTGCGCATGGATGTCACCGCAGATTGTTCTTTACTGTGTGTAGGATGTCAGGTTATTGACATATACATCAAACTCCCCTTGATTCAACTTCTCCTCTTTCCTTCTTCTCTCCCACCTCCTTTCTCCCTTCTCTCCCTTCCTTCCTCTCTAAATGCTGATGCGGGTCATCTATTTCATATCAGAGCCTGTGCTCAGGCCCAGCCATCAGGCCCTCAAGGGGACATACAAGGACAGGGGTTTTTGCTGTCCAGGAGGTGAGTGCATTAATAAAGGTGGCCTGGGCCATGAGGTCCAGGGGAGGAAGAAGTGATATGTGGGTCCTGATCTTGTCCTCTCCAGACTGCCTGCTCCATGCCAGTTTGCTAATGTCTCCATATGTCTGTCCATCCATCCACCCACCTACCCCGCATCAATGACCCTCCCAAGGTCGGCCACAGGGAGGCCCTCCCTGCTCCCCTCTTCCGCCACTCAGTTTTCCCTCCCTCATCTCCCCTGTGTGAGCAGCTACTCTCACTCCACAAAACAGCCAAGTGCATCCCAGCCAGGCGTCGGGAGCCCACATTGGAGCCGCATTTGCTTTGGGGTAAGGAAAAAAATACATGGCCAAATGTTGGGAATCGGGTGTTTGAAGTTCGCACTCCAGGACGCCGAGCCGGGGGAGATCACACCTCCCTTGGCAGGGAGCCCCTCAGTCTGTCCGTCCGGCTGCTGCTCGGGCCCCCAGCCCTTCCACATCTCGCCTCTCCCAGAAGGAGGGTGGATTTGGCTGCCGCATCTGAGCTGCGGGAACTGACACCCCAGGTTTGGGAGCCACGTGGGACCTTCTGTCTGGGGAGTGTGGACTTCCCTCCCACCCCATGTGGGGCTCCAGGAGGGGAGGGAAGAGTGGGGGTGGAGGACATACACGGTCACTGCCTTTACAAGCCTGGGGAACCCCATACGTGCCTGAGGTCCAGCCTGACACTAAAGACCTGCTCCCCAGAAGTCGTGTTGGCATGGGGGAACTGGACACCTGCAGGGAACCTCAGCAAATCATTTGCCCTCTGAGCCTCTTTTTCCCTTCTCCAACACGAGGATAAAGAGGGAATAATACCATGAGTATTAGGTACAATATTGCAGGCAAAGCTCTCAGCTGAGGTGCAGCTCCCAGTGAGCCCCTGACAAACAGTATTACCATTGCTCTGAGGAGAAAGCCACATGCTGGTGACTCTGTAACAAGCCTTTTTACTGCCCTGAGCCTCACTGTCTCCTTCTATATGATGAAAATACCAATCCCCCTTGCAGGATTAGTGACAGAGGATTAAGCAAGACAATGTACATAGAATCCCTGCAAAGTTCCGGCACATAGTAGGTGTCCCATAAATTTTAACCCCACCAAAGCGCCTCTGACAGCCTATGTGTTGCTTTTCTGAAAATTAGAAGTCTGTTCCTTCCTGCAGGTAAAAGCTCTCTGCCATGGTGCACAACTGTCACAGAGTGGAAACTGGGTTTCAACCACGGGTCATTTTCTCAGTCAGGGTTTCTTGTGCAGTGCTCAACCTGCACAGCTGTCTGTCTCCACTTCACCCGGATAGCCCGGAGCTCTACCAATAGCTCTGGCCTTAGATCCTGAGCCTGTCCTATCTCACACTCTCCAGTACTTCCCTTCTGTTTTCTGACCTGGCCCATTGCTGCCTCTTTCTGCAGCCTCTGACCCCCAGAAAGGAACTGCAGTTACAATCAGGAGACTTGGATTTGAGTGGCTGCATGGCCTGGGGCAAGTGCCTTCCCCACTTGGGCTTCCATTTTTCTAACTGCAAAACAAAGATATTTGGCTAGTTGACTCTGAAGGGTATTTCCGCCATGACAACCAGATTTTTGTTCATTTTAAGTTCATCCTTTATTTTTTTGGAAACTTCATCTTTTGCCAGCAGAGAACTCTCAGTTATCCTATCCAGGTCTTACGCCTAGCCTGGCTTGCCTACCCTCTCTTTGTTCTCATCTCTCCTCCTCCTCTCATTTTCTTTGCTTGTGCTGTGGTCTCTCTTTCCTCCTTCCCTCTTTTCACTCTCTTGTGTTGTGGACAAATTATATCCTCCCCCTCCTCCAGCTCATATGATAGAGCCCTAACCCTCAATGTGACTGTATTTGAAGATAGGGCCTTTAGGAGTAGGGAGGTAATTAAGGTTAAATGAGGACATAAGGGCAGGACCCTAATGCAATAGGACTGGTGTCCTTGTAAGAAGAGGAAGAGACACCAGAGGTCTCTGTCTCTGTGCACACACAGAAGAAAGGCCATGTGAGGATACCGAGAGGTGGGATGAAGAGCTGTCATATTGCAAATAAGAGCAGGTGGTGTTTCAGAGAGGAGGCTTGGAGTTTGGTGGCTAGGTTCCCATTGTGACTATATGACCAGAGCCACCCTGGGCCTCAGTTTCTTCATCTGTCTGAGATCCCCAAAGAGACCCCTCCCCAGAAACTGAATTTGCCAGCACTTTCATCCAGATGGTGAAAAAATACATTTCTATTGTTTGAGCTACTCAGTCTGGGACATTTTGTTATGGCAGCCTGAGCAGACTAATACTCTCTGTATTGAAAGATTTCCATGAACTGCCTTTGTTTGGAGAACTCTTGCTACTCTCAGGATGGATCTT